>NW_026897271.1:0-30284 GCF_033153095.1 Gastrolobium bilobum | reverse complement strand
GTGTATTTTTACAAATTATTTTTCTTTATTTTTTTTCTCATTCTCTTAAGCATCCTTAGTTCCACATAGACCAACTCCAAGGGATTTTCAATCCAATTCAATTATTCCACACCTCATACAAACCTATTATAACATCATACAATCATACAACAACTCACCAACACAATCCTAACAAATTTCCAAATCACAAAGTCATGGCATCATCCAAAATTTCCTAAGTTAAAATCATATTTTCATCAATAATTTTTATTGCATTTATAGCTCTAACACATCATTCGAAGACATAATCATCTAATACACATTTCCCATTTGAGCTCTCTAACAACACAAATCAACCAAACAAGCTCTAGGTTTTCATGAAAATAAATCATCAAATTAATCCATGAGAGGTGTTGAAACTTACCCACAATTAAGTCACAAGGCTCCTCCTAGCACCCTAAAAGCAATAGCTTAAGAAATCAATCCCAAAATCACAAAAACTCCAAGAAATTCGTGGATGTGTTTGTCAGTTTTCTCACAAATGAGAGGGCTTCAAGGCTAATGGATACCACCAATGTGTTTGGAAGGTGATTTCCAACAAATTTCAAGACAAGAATCACTTGATTCAGTTAAGATTTGATGGAGTTAGAAAGGAAAGAAAATTGAAACACAAATGGTCCAGGGGGAGAGGGGTGGCGCGGGTCTGTGATGGAGAGGAAGAGAGAGAGATAATGAATAGTGCCTACTGCTTAGGTGTCTTAAGGGATTTTAAGTGAGTGGGCCCCTCCGTCACCTTACGCGATTTCAAACTAATTCGAATTTTCCTCTGATTCCACTAAACGTCCATAAATTTATAACCTATTTAGAAACTCTAATTTTTAACATTAACCATTTTCCTTTAATTACTCTTGATCAGATGAATCCTGAGTTTTCCGGTCGTTCAGAAAAACTGCAGTTTTAAGCTGTTACGCGCGTCGTAGGCAAGCTTCCCCAAACTGACTAATTTCCGTCAATTATCATCATAATTCATATTCCCTAGTCATATTTGCCATTTATAACTTATATCCAAAATCTAGAGTTCTAAACTCAATCGGCACGTTTTACGGTGCAACTGTACCGTAGTATTTTTACCCGGTAAAAACATTATTCACCAATTTTTCTGAGACTTGCCTAACCACTCAATTTTTCGTTCTGAATCAATTTCCAGGGTTATTTTTATCATTTGAGCCTTCTTGCTCAATTTCCTTCCTAGGGTTGTGTGCATGGCTAATTTACCGTTTTGCCCTTTCTTTGTATTTTGGCCTAATTTTCAGGATTTTCACTAATCCTTCTCTTTAATCCACATTTAATATATTAATATTTAAACTTAGAAATGCGAGGTGTTATATTCACCCCTTCTTTTTGAAATTTTTTCCACAAAATTAAATCATACCTGTCCGCTAACTCATGATACAGCCGAAGAATCTCATCCTCCCGCTCCCAAGTAGCCTCCTCAGGTGTACGTCCTTCCCATTGGATCTTTAGCATTGGAATAATCTTACTTCTCAGCCTCTTTTCACTGTGATCAAGGACCTCAATAGGACCTATAAGAGTCTTTAAATTCTCTCGAATTTCAATATCATCCGGTATCACCACATGTGATTCATCCGGAATATAACGCCGAAGCTGCGATACATGAAACACATCGTGTAAATTCGACAACTGAGGGGGCAAGGAAAGCTGATAGGCCACTAACCCTACTCTTTTCATTATCTGATACGGCCCAATAAACCGAGGACTCAACTTCCTTACGCCCAATGCACGCCCAACACCCGTAACTGGAGATAACCGCACAAATACATGATCACTTTCTTCAAATTCCAGCGGTCTGTGTCTATTATCATAATAACTTTTCTGCCGATTCTGTGCCTGTTTAAGTTTTTCTCTGATCATCTTAATCTGCGCTGTAGTTTCTTGCACAAAATCCGACCCAAATCTCTCTTTATCACCTACCTCAGTTCAACAAGTAGGAGTACGACATCTCCGTCCATACAATGCCTCATACGGTGCCATGCCCAGACTGGAATGAAAACTGTTATTATACGAGAATTCCACCAATGACAAGTACCTATCCCAAGCAGCGCCCTGCTCCAATGTGCAAGCTCTCAGCATATCCTCAAGTGTCTGTATGGTTCTCTCAGTCTGACCATCAGTCTGCGGATGATACACAGTGCTCAGCCTGAGCTGAGTGCCAAAAGCCTACTGCAAGGCTCCCCAAAAACGAGAATTAAATTTCGGGTTCCGATCACTAACAATGATAACTGGTATCCCGTGGAGCCTTACAATCTCATTTACATATAACTTAGCTAGTTTCTCCGTAGAGAATTCCACTCGCACTGGCAGAAAATGTGCAGACTTCGTGAGTCTGTCCACAATAACCCAAATTGAATCGTGACCAGCCTGAGTCTGAGGCAAACCAACAATGAAATCCATAGAGATTCTCTCCCATTTCCACTCTGGTATATCCAATGGCTGAAGTAAGCCAGCAAGTTTCTGATGTTCTATCTTCACTTTCTGACAAATTAAGCACCTAGATACATACTCAGCAACATCCTTCTTCATCCCAGGCCACCAGAACTTAGTTTTGAAATCTTGGTACATTTTTGTGGCACCTGGGTGGACAGCATACTGACCCTTATGGGCCTCAATCATTACCTCTTCTGCTATCTCCTTGGGCACAACAATCCTGCCCTGATACAGTAATAACCCCTGTTCATTCAAAGATATCCCACTCTGCCCTTTAAAATATTTGATACTGTCATTCTGTACCTGCGTTTCTTTAATTTTCTCATGTAATTTATTTTCCACCCGTAAACACTCAAATTCATCCATGCTACCTATAAAGACATCCGTCAATTTCAAATCACGGAATTTTTCAATCACTTTATTATCCCACAACATTAGCTGGGACACGCTGACAGACTTCCTACTCAAGGCATCCGCTACCACATTAGCTTTACCCGGATGGTATTTCAATTCAAAATCATAATCCTTCAAGAATTCCACCCATCTCTGTTGTCTCATATTCAGCTCTTTCTGATCAAACAAATATTTCAAACTCTTGTGATCACTGAATACTGCAACCTTCATCCCATACAGAAAATGCCTCCAGATTTTTAAGGCAAACACAATAGCAGCAAGCTCTAAATCGTGCATCGGATAATTTTCCTCATGAGGCTTCAATTATCTAGAAGCATAAGCAACCACTCTCCTCTCTTGCATCAACACACACTCCAAACCCTTCTTGGAAGCATCACAGTATAATTCAAACTCACCTTCCGGATCGGGGAGGGTCAACACAGGAGCAGTAGTCAATTTCTCTTTAAGAGCCAGAAAACATTTCTCACATTCCTGGGTTCACACAAAAGGAATATCCTTTCGTGTCAATCGGGTCAACGGCAGTACCATTGTGGAAAACCCCTCTATAAATCTATGATAATACCCAGCAAGACCCAGAAAGCTCCGGATCTCAGTCACTGTCTTCGGTCGTTCCTAATCAATTACAACATCAATTTTGTTTAGATCCACCGCAACACCTCTAGCAGAAAAAACATGACCCAGAAATTTCACCTCATATAACCAAAATTCTCACTTAGACGGCTTCACATACAACTTTTTATCCTTTAATATCTGCAACACAGTCCTCAGATGCTCCGTATGTTCCTCTTCACTTTTAGAATAAATGAGAATGTCATCAATGAACACAATTACAAACTGGTCCAAATACGGCTTAAAAATGCGACTCATATAGTCCATAAACACTGTAGGGGCATTAGTAAGCCCAAAAGGAATAACCTGATACTCGTAGTGTCCGTATCTAGAACGGAATGTCGTTTTAGGCACATCCTCCCGCTTAATCCGGATCTGGTGGTATCTGGACCGGAGATCTATCTTAGAAAATACACAAGCACCCCTCAACTGATCCAACAAATCATCAATACGCGGCAATGGGTACCTGTTCTTAATCGTAACTTTATTCAACTGCCGGTAGTCAGTACATAACCTCATGCTTCCATCCTTCTTTTTCACAAATATTACTGGTGCTCCCCATGGAGACACACTCGGTCTTATAAAATCCTTTGCAGAAAGCTCCTCAATATGTTTTTCAACTCAGCCAACTCCAGCGGCGACATCCGGTATGGAGCCAAAGAGATAGGCCCCACACCAGGCAACAATTCAATAGAGAACTCAATCTCTCTCTCAAGTGGGAATTCTGGTATTTCATCAGGAAATACATCCACAAACTCATTAACCACCGGAATACTAGAAATTTCTATCTCCTTATCACCCACCAATCCACCCAAGAAAACATATCCCAGATCACCAGCCTTCAAGGGTTTAATTGTCTGACACATAGAAAGAAAGGGAGACGGACAAACCGAGGGCTTCTCGTGAGATAAAATCAACCTCTTGCCGCAGCAATCAATCATTGCGCAGTTTTGAGACAACCAATCCATGCCCAATATCAAATTAACAGAGGCCAGGGGCAAGATAATTAAATCAATAGTGTAACCCCTGCCTTCGTAGACAAACCCAACCTCTTTACAAATAAAGGAGGAATCACTAACTTCTCCTGTAGCAGTAGTAATACGCATAGGGGGAATCATCCGTGATACTCTTAACCCCAACCTTTTTGCTACATATTCAGCCACGAACGAATGCATCGCTCCCGAATCAAATAAAACAGACAAATCAATATTTGAGATAAAAATTGTACCTTTAACCAGATTAGGTGCCTTTTCCGTCTGCTGCGCATTAGTAGTATAAACACGCACAACCGTAGGAGCAGATGGCAAGGCATGCAGATTCGCAGCCTGCCCAGTATTACTATAACATTCTCTGGCAAAATGCCCAACCTTACCACACTTGAAACAAGAATTCGGGGCCGCAGTACAAGGACCACGATGATACCTCTTACATTTATGACACTGTGGAGGAGAATTTCTATAATTAAACCCACTCCTCTGACCACCACCCCTCTTGAATTGACCCAGAGGCTGCCTTACCTGCAACCCCTACCTCTATTATTATTCTGATTGTAGCCACCTTTGTTATTATTACCAGAAGGACCAGATGTCCTCCTATTATCCTGCTCCCTCGAAGAACTAGACTTCGGATACCTGCCATAAACAGTTTCAACCCTTTTGCACTGGGTCACTAGATCAGCAAAATTTCTCACGGCAGTATTAGACATCCTTTTAGCAATTTTCTCATTCAGACCTCTCTGAAATTTAGCAGATAAAAACTCAGGAGTCGGCAGCATACCCCCATAGTTCGCAAACTTAACCAACTCATTAAATTTCACCATATAGGCATCAACAGTCATGGTACCCTGTACCAATTTATCAAACTCACCCTATTTAGCTTCCCGAACATCTCTGGGAAAATATTCTTCATGAAATAGCCTTTCAAATAATGCCCATGTCAGTTCTTCTCCCTGAATAGTAAAAGGGCGAGATGCATTGTACCACCGCTCGTGGGCATCCCCCTCAAGCATATACACAGAATAAAGTAATCTCTGGGGATCCTGACACCTCAAAACCTGAAATATTTTCTCCATCCCCATCAGCCAAGTAGTCACTACCTTTGGGTCCCTTAACCCTTGAAATGCTGGCGGTTTATGTTTTCTAAAAAAAATGAGCCTCTGCTCATCAGTACCAGCAAATACATGCCTAGCAACCACAGAAGACTCAACAAAAGAAGGATCCACATAAGGCTTTGGGATATAAGTAGAATCAGTCGTGTGTCGACTAGCCTTCTCAGAATGCTGACTAGCCCCACTCCCCTCCTGATTAGGAGTAACAAATGGCGTACGGGAAGGAGTCACCGTAGCCGTATGCGGAGGAGAATCATCCCTCCTGTGCCTAGTCCTATTTGTCCTCATCTCATTCATGAAGGCATGCATCATATCCTGATTATTTTTCACCAGGTTCTCGGTCATTGTTCTATTCGCAGCAGTCTCTTCTTGTAGAGCATTTAGAACTGCAGTAATAGGATCTGGTGCTGCTAGACAAACTGTACCTCGAGTTCCACGGCGACCTCGTGCCCTACTCATGATATCTGTACATGTAACACAAAGGAATGAGCTGATCAGACCCACACTGAGAAATCACAAATACATTAATCATAAACAGTTCACAGATAGCTATGCAACACAAAATACAGTTATGCATTATCAGAGTTCCCTAACCAAAACTGCTCTGATACCATAAAATGTAATAGCCCGTTGTACACCGTTATTGTTAACATTAATTATGATATTAAGCGCAGTTACAATCACAGCAATTCATTTATAAAAATGCGAGTAAACTTTTTTCGTTTATTACGCGAGCGTTTAAAACAATAAAAGCCGTAATAATTAAAAGTTGTGATCGTAATTGTAAACACTTTGCGGAATAATAATTTAAACTACTTTTATAACTTATATTACATCCCTCAAGTCACTAAGGGGTTCCCATAAACCCACTTAGCCAAAATCTCACTTTTACGTTTTCTACCTATCCGAACATGGTTCGCTCTTTATTTTTCTGCGGACAAACCGCATGACGCACGCTCCTCATCTTTTAGTATGTTATTCTAGACTCAATTACCTTTCTAGGAAGCTATCACACGAGTCATAAAGTTCTCCTTTTCTCCAGATATCGACGTATGAAGTTGGACAAGCAAATCTGCCAGCCAACCCCAAAATAGCTCCAAACATCCTTCACTAAATCAATTACTACAAAAACTCCACTCAACCAATTGCTCTCACATTCTTATACAACAAACTAGACACCTCAAGCTTCAATTTGATATATCATACATCTAATTTGAACAAGAAACAAAATGGGAATAAATTTCCCAATTTCGGTCCAGAACTGCCCAATGTGCAGTAGCCCACTGTATAGTCCGAGTTCATTTCCCTCTACGGGCCGACTCCCAACCCAGATTTTCCTCAAATTTTAACACAAGATAAGGGACATCTCAAGATTCAAAACGGCGTATGGTACGTCCCTAGCGGACCTCTGTGGAGGGCGTATGCTCTCCCAAAGTTGGCCTAAATTCTGCCAATTTCTAGAAAATTCGCCAGAGTTTCCTTTGTTTTTCCAAGAATCCCCAAATTTGCAAAATGTTCTATGACCTCATATTGTACCTAATAATCATAGGGTGGCACACACAAGGACCAGCAATTCCTTGAGTCTCTTACAACCCTTCACAGTTTATATCAATTTACTCAGTTCACATCATGTTGCTTACTTTATTAACACTTAACATATTTCAATCAGCAATGTCCATTTGCATGCATTTTCTAAACATACACATAATCATAATCCTAAAATAGGCCTATTGCCCTTTCATCAGATTACATGCTTCCATATTACGTCAAGTATTCAAATTACAACTTCCAAATGAAATATTACACTTTACAACCCATAATCTTTAAATACAACATAATGAATAAACCTCAAAATGACATATGTAACTAGACTTAGGCAAAATGACATGAATAAATATGACAATAAATCTCATTCTAAATTCCATATGTAATATTCATGCCCTAAGTCTAGCCTAGGCCCAATGGCCACCAAAATGCAAAATAAATGATCCTCCAACTAATCATCGTACGAGCTTCTTGCCCGCCACTGGCACTACCTGAAATAAAATCCCCAAAGCGGGGTGACATATACGAATATATCTCAGTAACCCAGAGGTTCTGGAGAGGACTCCGCCCAATGGCTCACTTCGATGCATATAAATAACATAACATAACATCTTTAAAACGGGGTAAAGCAAGGGATTTAGTGAAATAGGGGAGCATAGGGATACAAAATACGACGAAGCTGGAATGGTCAATGCCAAAACCACGCAACGTCCAGCCTATTGGCCTCGGCATATAAGCCTACGGGTCTCAACCAAAGCGTGTTCCTAGAATATCAAACCAAGGAACCCTCCATCCAATACCACCCGAGACTTCCTAGTGTGCTCCTATCCGGATCACACACCACGACTCCAGGTCAACTGGAACTCCTTCTCGGAGACCTATCCGGTGGAAGTCTGTAACGCCCGAAGGCAACACGTCTACTGGCCAGAGACACGGTACATCCTATGTACCAACACACATACTATATGCATGAGCATATTATCCTACATTACTTACATACACTTCCTACCATTACCCTCAACGGGTATGGTGGAACAGACAAGGGGATCAAGCCCTAGTACCAAGAGGTTACCTGTATAATCCTCTCCTGCAGCTCCACTGCAATATCTTTTCCAAGCTAGGTACGCAATCAGAATGCCTATACAGAGGACATTCCCAATCAACTCTCATTCACCAATTGCATGCTAATTCTCAAGAATAAATGCATGATTTAAAATACTCACCGCAATCCCACTTGGTCCGGAACCAAGGGCAACCCACCAAGCTCTCGGTTCGGGGTTCAAATCCACGTACGGCAACCTACAATGACCATATACGGATCGTCAGAACACGACAATTCTATCAAAATACAAAAACGTCAAAATCCTCCCCCACACCTAGGTAGGTTCGGCCATATTAGTGTATTTTTACAAATTATTTTTCTTTATTTTCTTTCTCATTTTCTTAAGCATCCTTAGGTTACCGAAACACCATTTTAGGTGCCAATTTGCATCCTACATCTTTCAAACATCATTTTGCCTAAATATTTGCTCTAGGTCCAATTCCACAATTTCCCACTATCCAATATTTTCCCATTGGTTCTCCAACCTTCCAATCATCACACAACCATTCTAATTACCATACAATACACAACACATCATCCAAATAATTTTACAATATCTCATTCCTCTCATTTCCTCTCTTGGCCGAATTTGTTACAGTACAGAGACCAAGAAGGATCAAGGGAGCACCCAGTTGGGCCATGGACTATTCGGCCCATATGTAGGAAGCTGTTAATATTCATTGTAGACTAGTTGGTTGTATATTAGTCAAATACATATGGTTGTAGAGTAATATAGCTTGTGTTAGTAAGTTGGTTATTCTGTTTGAATAACTAGACCCAAGGTTTATATTGGAAACTCATTGTATAGTTTCATTCATTGAGAAATTAATTGAGAAATTCAGCATTCTTTCCTCTTCTTCTCTCGATAAGAATTGGGTTCTTATCATTTGGTGCTTTCATCACCATGCGCATCCAAGAACTTGTCGAAGAATTTTCTTCTCTTCAAGTTCGAATTGACAAGGACAGAGAAGCCAATCATGCTTTTCAAGCTCGGATCGATCAACGCTTTGTGGAAAGTCAGCGTGAAAACCAGACCCAGTTCATGAACCTAGTTGCGCAGATGCAACAACTTCAAGAACTGCTTGTGGGAAGAGATGAGCGTGTTCGCCCAGAGAGTTCTGCTGCCATTCCTAGGGCACATATGGCGAATTTTTCTTTGCCATTAAAGGTTGTTCGTATGGAAATTCCGACCTTCAATGGGTCAGATTCACAATGGTGGATTTTTAAATCAGAGCTGTATTTCTGTTTACAGTAGATTCCGGAGGAGTACAAGGTACGCCTTGCTGGATTGAAGATGGAGGGACCAGCTTCCCCTTGGTATCAATGGCTTTTCAAGGGTGGATCGTTTGGAACATGGCAGGATCTTAAGAATGCAGTTTGTCATCGTTTTGGGGGTTCTGCCTACTCAGATCTTAGGGGCGTCCTTTCCAAATTGACGCAAATAGGTACCTTAGTGGATTATATGCAATAGTTTGAATCCCTGATTAATCAAATTGATGATTTTTCGGATGAAGTTTTGATGACATTTTTTGTTTCGGGTTTATCCTTGGAACTGAGGAGAGCAATCCAACTTCACAAACCTATTTCCCTGAACCAAGCAATGCAATTGGCCCTGGTTTATGAAGCACATTTCGCTGACCTTCGTTCTTCCTTTCCCTCAAACCCAAGCTTTCCTAAGAAAATTTTTCAGAAATCCAATTTTGCTTTTGATAGTAACCACACCAATTTCCACCTATCCTTACCTTCCATGACTAATCAATCTTCCTCTGTTCTAGCCTTACCATCCACTACCAACCAAACCAAAACTGTTACAACATTGCCCTCTAATATTCCAATTAAGAAGTTCTCCAATGAGTACTTGCAGAAGCGTCGTGATCTTGGTTTGTGCTATACCTGTGATGAAAAATGGACCTCCAGACATCATTGCAAGGCTAAGAGCTCTTAATGATGATTGGAGATGTGGATGATACTGATCAGGATGGGGACGAACATATAGTTTGGCAGCCTGATAACACTGATTCCGTGCCTTTAGATGCAGCTTTGAATTTTTTATCTGGTAATCACAGTTCTCGTGCTTTTCAATTTTCCATCAGTATGCAGGGGAAACAGTTTCTGGTGTTAGTAGACTATGGGAGTTCCCATAATTTTGTGAAAAGAAAGGTGGTGGACAATTTGGGTTTACCTATGTCCAGAACACAACGGATGAATGTGTATTTGGGTAATGGTGAGTTTATGATTTGTGATAAAAAAGTGTTCCAATGTGGTTATGCATGTTCAAGGGCAGGTCTTCACCGTTGATTTGTGGGTTATAGACTTAACCATGACTACAGACATCATCTTGGGAATAATGTGGCTAGAAAATTTGGGCAGAGTGCTGCATGACTACAATGAATTGACTATGGAATTCATATGGCAGCACCAGAGAGTGGTTCTGTATGGAGACAAGGAGGTTTCAGCTAGTAAGAACCAGCAAGCTAATTGTCTTACTTTGATTGGTGCAGAAACGGTCTCCTCTCAATCAGATATTCTTCCTGAATTAACTGGCTTGAAGGAGCAGGTTCCTGCAATGGTTTGGTTGCTACTCATCCAGTTTCAAGCTGTGTTTCGAATGCCTCAAAGTCTTCCTCCCCAGCGAGATTATGACTATGCTATCAATTTAGTAGAAGGAGCAGGAGCTGTTAATGTCCGCTCTTACCATTATGCACACAATCAAAAATCAGAAATTGAGAAGCAAATTTCTGACCTCTTAGTAGCTGGGTTCATTAAGGAGAGCCATAGCTCCTTTTCATCACCTGTGTTATTAGTCAAGAAAGCTGACAACACATGGCGTATGTGTGTGGATTATCGTGCATTAAATCACATTACGGTTAAAGACAGATCTCCAATTCCCACCATCGATGAACTCCTTGATGAGTTGAATGGTGCTGGTGTGTTCTCCAAATTGGATCTTCGCAGTGGTTATCATCAAATCAGGTTAGTTCTTGGAGATACTCATAAGACTGCCTTCCGTACCCATGATGGACACTATGAGTTCTTAGTTATGCCCTTTGGGTTAACTAATGCTCCATCTACTTTTCAATCCGCTATGAACCGTATGTTTAGACCTTACTTAAGGAAATTCATCATTGTTTTTTTTGATGATATTCTAATCTTTAGCAAGAACTTGGAAGAGCATATCCTTCATTTGCAGGTTGCTTTAACTTGCCTCAGTGAGCATAGTTTCCTAGTAAAGCTCAGCAAATGTGCATTTGCATTAACGGAAATCGATTATTTGTGGCATTTGGTGAATGCACAAGGTGTTAAAGCTGATCCTAGGAAAGTGGAAGCAATGATTCAGTGGCCTCCACCGAGAAATGTGAAGCAACTAAGGGTTTTTTTGGGTCTAACCAGTTATTACAGAAGATTCATTTGTAACTATGCAACTATTGCATCTCCCCTCACTGATTTACTGAAACAGGACGCGTTCCATTGGGATGAAGAAGCTCAACAGGCGTTTCAAGCTCTGAAGCAGGCCATGTCTACCACACCAGTACTTGTTCTACCTGATTTCACGATTCCTTTTGTAGTAGAAACAGATGCATCTTCTACTGGGGTAGGTGCAGTTTTGTTACAGCAAGGAAGACCTATCTCATTTTTTAGCAAGAAAATTGGTCCCCGAATGAGAGTTGCATCCACATATGTCCGTGAGTTATATGCGGTGGTAGAGGCTGTGAAACGTTGGCGGCACTATTTGTTGGGATCCCATTTCATTATACGAACTGACCATCGTAGCTTGAAAGAGTTGCTTTCCCAAACTGTTCAAACCATGGAGCAGTAGAAGTATGCTTGCAAGCTCATGGGTTATGACTTTCAAATTGAGTACAAACCTCGGGTGTCTAATACGGTGGCTGACTCATTGTCACGTAGTTTTGAGGAACATGCAGCAGCTACAATGATGGTTTTATTTTCTGAACCTACATTTTAGATTTTGGATGCAATACGTCAAGAAAATAGGACTGATCCTTATTTGGTTTTGTTACACCAACAATTGATTGCTAATGAGTGTACTGATCCTCATATTTCAATTAAGGATGGAACTCTTTTCCACAAGCATCGTTTCCTTTTGAGTTCCAACTCAGTTCTTAGGGAAACATTGATGACTGAAGCCCATTCTTCACAAATGGGAGGACACGCAGGCATCACACGCACCCTGTTGCGAATTTCTGCTTCATTTTATTGGCCAAGGATGCGTCAAGATATTACTGCATTCGTGAGAAGCTGTCCTATATGTCAGATGATAAAGACTTCAACATCTGCTCCCTTGGGTCTCCTTCAGCCATTACCAATTCCCCAAGGAGTATTTGAGGATCTCACTCTTGATTTCATCACTGGATTACCAGTATCTCGTGGGTTTTCTACCATTTTGGTGGTAGTTGATCGTCTCATAAAATATGCTCATTTTGGAGCATTACCAACCCATTATACAGCTGCTGTGGTTGCTGAGTTATTCTGTGATATGGTTGTAAAATTACATGGCATTCCTCGTAGCCTTGTATCTGACCATGACAACATCTTCCTTAGCAAGTTCTGGACCAATTTATTTCAACTCAGTGGTACAGTGTTGAAGACTAGCACCGCTTACCATCCTCAAACCGATGGCCAGACAGAGGTAACGAATCGCTATCTTGAACAATATCTGAGGGCCTTCTGTCATGAGGAAAATCAGTCATGGTTCATGTATTTGGGATGGGCTGAGTTACATTATAACACAGCCTTTCACTCCTCTATTAAAATGTCCCCTTTCCAAGCTTTGTATGGCAAACCTCCCATGATGATTCCTCATTATCCGAGAGGTTCTGTTCACATAGAAGCTATAGATACCATGTTATGTCACCGAGAGGAACTGCTGCAACAGCTTAAGAAGCATTTATTGGGGGCCCAAAATCGTATGAAGATGCAAGCAGATCGTCACAGAAAGGATATTCTTTTGGAGGTGGGCGATTTGATATTAGTTAAGCTAAGACCTTATAGGCAGTTAACTATAGCTACCCGCAGCAATCAAAAATTGGCAAAGCGCTACTTTGATCCTTTTCCAATTAAGCGTGTGCTCAGCTCTGTAGCATACCAATTAGAGCTTCCAGAGGGCTGCAAAATTCACCCTTCCTTCCATGTTTCGGTCCTTAAACCGTTCAAGGGTGACTCTCACACACCGGTGCTGTCCATGCCAACCTTCTCCCATGAAAACCATTCAGTTCAACAACCTCTTTCACTCCTGATGTCCAGAGATATTACACGACATGGTATAACTATTAAACAGTGGCTTGTTCAATGGTCTAACTCCCTACCTGAAGCGCATCGTGGGAAGATGAAACAGACCTGTTGACTTCTTATCCTCATCTGAACCTTGTGGACAAGGTTCCTCTTCAAGGAGAGGCGAGTGTTACAGTACAGAGACCAAAAAGGATCAAGGGAGCACCCAGTTGGGCCATGGACTATTCGGCCCATATGTAGGAAGCTGTTAATATTCATTGTAGACTAGTTGGTTGTATATTAGTCAAATACATATGGTTGTAGAGTAATATAGCTTGTGTTAGTAAGTTGGTTATTCTGTTTGAATAACTAGACCCAAGGTTTATATTGGAAACTCATTGTATAGTTTTCATTCATTCGGAAATTAATTGAGAAATTCAGCATTCTTTCCTCTTCTTCTCTCAATAAGAACTGGGTTCTTATCAGAATTCCACATAGACAAACTCCAAGGGATTTTCAATCCAATTCAATTATTCCACACCTCATACAATCCTATTATAACATCATACAATCATACAACAACTCACCAACACAATCCTAACAAATTTCCAAATCACAAAGTCATGGCATCATACAAAATTTCCTAAGTTAAAATCATATTTTCACCAATAACTTTTATTGCATTTATAGCTCTAACACATCATTCTAAGACATAATCATCTTATACACTTTTTTCATTTGAGCTCTCTAACAACACAAATCAACCAAACAAGCTCTAGGTTTTCATGAAAATAAATCATCAAATTAATCCATGAGAGGTGTTGAAACTTACCCACAATTAAGTCACAA
Source organism: Gastrolobium bilobum (assembly GCF_033153095.1). NCBI lineage: Eukaryota > Viridiplantae > Streptophyta > Magnoliopsida > Fabales > Fabaceae > Gastrolobium > Gastrolobium bilobum. Next base: position 15,945 of record NW_026897271.1, on the reverse strand, counting down.
GGCTCCTCCTAGCACCCCACAAGCAATAGCTTAAGAAATCAATCCCAAAATCACAAAAACTCCAAGAAATTCATGGCTGTGTTTGTCAGTTTTCTCACAAATGAGAGGGCTTCAAGGCTAATGGATACCACCAATGTGTTTGGAAGGTGATTTCCAACAAATTTCAAGACAAGAATCACTTGATTCGGTTAAGATTTGATGGAGTTAGCAAGGAAAGAAAATTGAAACACAAATGGTCCAGGGGGGTCTGGCGTGGGTTTGTGATGGAGAGGAAGAGAAAGGATAATGAATAGTGCCTAGTGCTTAGGTGTCTTAAGGGATTTTAAGTGGGGTGGGGCCCTCCGCCACCTCACGCGATTTCAAACTAATTCGAATTTTCCTCTGATTCCACTAAACGTCCATAAATTAATAACCTATTTAAAAACTCTAATTTTTAACATTAACCATTGTCCTTTAATTACTCTTCATCAGACGAATCCTGAGTTTTCCGGTCGTTCGGAAAAACTGCAGTTTTAAGCTGTTATGCGCTTCGTAGGCACATTTCCCCAAACTTACTAATTTCTGTCAATTATCATCAGAATTCATATTCCCTAGTCATATTTACCATTTATAACTTATATCCAAAACTTAGAGCTCAAAACTCAATTGGCACGTTTTACGGTGCAACTGTACCGCGGTATTTTTACCCGGTAAAAACACTATTCACCAATTTTTCTGAAACTCGCCTAACCACTCAATTTTTCATTCTGAATCCATTTCTAGGGTTATTTTTATCATTTCAGCCCTCTTACTCAATTTCCTTCCTAGAGTTGTGTGCATGGCTAATTTACTGTTTTGCCCTTTCTTTGTATTTTGGCATAATTTTCAGGATTTTCACTAATCCTTCTCTTTAATCCACATTTAATATATTAATATTTAAACTTAGAAATGCTAGGTGTTATAACTTCTGAGAAATTCCTAGAGTGCTCCTCAATGGATAACAACTCTATAGCCCCCGCCCAATAGGAGCTCCTTATGGAGGCCTCCCTCGTGGAAGTCCCCTACGGCAAATACGACAATCTATCTTTTGACCAGGGATACATGTATAAACTCATATATATCAATCAACATACATATGCATGATCATGTTATAACACATACTATTGTAACCAACAACTTCCAACCTCTACCCCATAGGGCATGATGGAGCACACACGGGGATCAACCCCAGTACCAAGGGATTACATATTTGAAGCTTCAAATATAGATAGCTTCAATCACAAGTTACTTCCTCCACAAGTAATCACACTTGAGATCATCACAAGGTAGTTACTCAATATTCACCTATATTATGATGTGAAGGAAACACCATCAACCAAGCATGCATATCAACGTAAAGCCAATTATTTACATGTCATCAAATTGCAACTTTGTAACTTACCAATTTCTCAAAGTTCAAGGATCCAAGGGTTATCAATGGAAAGCTCCAAGCTCAATCCCCAACATAGGATTTGTAACAGCCCGTTGTACACTGGTATTGTTAACATTGATTATGATATTAAGCGCAGTTACAATCACAACAGTTCATTTACAAAAATGCGAGTAAACTTTTTCCTTTTCATTACGCGAGCATTTAAAGCAATAATAAAGCGTAATGAATAAAAGTTGTGACCATAACTGAAAACTAAATGCAGAATAATTATAAATAATGCCTAACTATCATATAATGCTTCTCTCAAGTCATTAAATGGCTGTTTGGTAGGGGGGAAAATTGGCCAGGAAAATAAGATAGGAAAAATAATATGGCCATGTTTGGTAGGAGGATTAGGAAAAATGTGTCTGGGAAAAGATGTTGACCGTGTTTTCACTTTGTAGACAAATGGGTTGCAAAATTTTGCCATTGTAGGGGCGATTACCTTTTTTCCCTATGGGTGGCAAATCCTTGACATTTTACTGTGACGAAAATGCCCTGAAGCACACGATCAGAATTTCTACTTGTTACAAAAAAATCTACAGATGCTTGTTAGTCCAAACTTGAACATTACTAATACTAGAATGACTACAATATGTTTGTCGAGGGTTACCAGAAATTCACAAATCCCGAATGTAAAATATATACAAAAAAAACAAACAAATATGTGAAGTATGTAAAAACAACTACCACCGTCGTTACTTAGCAAAGACAGAGAAGTAGCAAACGACCTGGGTGACGAACATAAACAAGTAAACGGTATTCGACAGAGAGAGAGAGAGAGAGAGAGAGACAATGACGATGAATGTATAAAAAAAATACCAATTTCAACAATATTTAAATTCATGGATATTTTCATAATTTCAGTAAATATTCCCATCATTTTTTTAGAATCAACCAAACATATCTTAGTAAAATCAACTCAAGTTTCCCTGTAAAATTTTGGCCTACCAAAATACCTTTTCGTTACTTACCTGGTAACAAAAACTTCTCATCATATTCTCATGCAATTTTTCTTCCTGCTCCATAAAGTCCTCGTTTGCTTCGGTTATCACCATTTGAAGTTGGACAAGCAAAGCTGCCAGCCAACCTCAAACTGGGCTCCAAACAGCCTCTACTCTTTCAACAATTTTGGACAAAATACTCAACCAATTTTTCTCAAATTTTTATACAGTAAACTAGACACCTCAAGCTTAAATTTGACATATCATGGGCCTAATTTGACCAAGAATTGAGGTGAGAATAATTTTCCCAAAAACAGCACCTGACAGCCCCATGTGCACTTCAGAACAGTCCTCACTCTTCTGCCTCTACAGGTCTGCATACAACTCCAATAGCTACCAAATTTTGACACAACATAATTGACATCTCAATATTCAAAATGGTGTATGAAACATCCCTATTGGACTTTTGTGGAGGGAGATATGCTCCCCAAAGTTCACTTAAATCTGCCATTTTATAGAAATTTTGGCAGCATCTCCTTTATTTTTCCAACATATCCCACTTTTGTAAAAGTGTGTTATCTATCATCAAAGGTACCTAATAGACACGGGTGGCACTTAAGGACCATTAATGCCTTGGTGCTCTTACAACTCATCACAATTTATATCCATTTGCTCACTTTACAATTCATTTCTTAAATTATGAAACTTAAAACATTTCAATCACTTTGATCCATTTGCATGCATACTTTAAACATACACATAATTCATCAACTAAAATAGGCCTAATGCCCTTTGAACATACATCGTCTTCAATAATACACAAGGTCCAATATTACAATTACAAGCCTCTAATGAAACATAATACAAATAAATCTCCAATTACAACATATGAATCCTCAAAATAAACATGATAAATCATCAACTAAACTTAGACAAAATATGACATGAACAAGGATGAAAATATGCATAATCCTAAATCAACATACAATGTTCATGTCCTAAGTCTAGCCTACGCCAAGTGGCCTCAAAATGCAAAATAGCTCTATGTCCATAAGCTCATCCTACAGGCCTCTTGCCCACGGCTCCTGCCCCACTGCTACTACCTGAAATAAAGTCCCCAAAATGGGGTAAGATATATGAATATATCTCAGTAACCCAGAGGTTCTGGAGATTACTCCGCCCAATGGCTCACTCAAATTTAAATCAATAACATATTACAACAACCAAAAATGGATAAAGCAAGGGATTTAGTGAAGTAGGGATGTGTAGGGAGTAAAAGTACAATGAAGCTGGAATGGTCGATGCCAAAGCCACGCAACATCCGGCTTATTGGCCTCGACATATAGCCTATGGGTTCTCATCCAAGGAAGTGTTCCCAGAACATCAACTAAGGCACCCTCCATTCATATACACCCGAGACATTCCTAGAGTGCTCCTCAAAGGATGACACCCCATGACCCCAGGTCAAATGGAACTCCCTTATGGAGACCTATCTAGTGGAAGCCCGTAACGCCCAAAGGCAACAGTCTACTGGCCAGAGACACGATACATCCTATGTACCACTATACATACAAATATGCATGAACATGTTATAATATACTACCAACATACACCTCCAACCACTACCTCCAAGAGGCATGGTGGAGCACACTTGGGGACTAACCCCAGTACCAAGGGATTACCTGATAAAAACTCCCTCTCTTGGTAGTTCTAATGCACTATGCCACCGAGCTTGGTCCAACAAGAAATGCCTACACACAGGTCATTTCCACTCCAATTACAATCAACTAAAATATATACATGCTTATTCAAGTATTTGTGCATATTTTCATAACAACTTATCGCAATCCTTTTGGTCAAGGACCAAAGGCAACCCACCAAGCTCAATGCTCCAAGTTTAAGTCCGTGGGAGACAACCTACAATGATCACACAAGGATCATCAATACAAGGTGCAACCAACTAAATCACAAAGCACCAAAGTCCATCCCCACACATGTATAGATTCGGCCATATGGCCTAAAATTACCAAACCATTTTCTTAATTTCATTTCAAGGTTCTACTAGCTTTCTAAGCTTCTTATAACACCGTTTCAAGTCCTTAATTCCATGCCATACCATCATAGCACCATTTTCCCCTAATTTTCCTTAAATGGCCGAAATGCACACACACACACACACACATCACTTAATAATTTTCCTTCTAATTCAATGCATCAACTCAACATACAACCACTCTAAACTTAGCTCAAAGCTTCTAAATGCCAATTGCATGAATTTTTCATCATCAAACCCTATATGCCCTACAATGGATGAAATCTTCATGGAAGCATACATCAAGGTTTTCAATTCAATTCAACACTTCCACACCTCATGAAATCCTATAACCAACTCATACAAACACTCCACAACTCAATTATACAATCCTACAATCATGACAATTTACAAAGTCTTGGATTTTCCACTCCAAAATTTCATATGTTATCCAACAATTTCACCAATAATTTTTATGAGTTTAGTCATTATAAAACATCATTCTAAGACACTTTTATCTGATACATATTTTCAATTTGAACTCTCTAAATACATTAATCCATGCACAATAGCTTTAGGTCACAAAAATCCAATCTACCAAATCAACCAATTAAATGTGTGGAAACTTACTCACAAGCAAGGCCTATGACTCTTCCACAACATACCAAAGCATTAGAGGATCAATCAACTCCAAGAACTCCAAAAATTCCACACTTGGCTGCAGACAAGATGGGGTTTTCCTCTCAAATGAGTGGGTTTCAAGGGCAAACAATGGATGGGTTTCAAGGGTAAACAATGGGTGGGTTGAGTTTGGATGGTGATTTCCTTAAACTTTGATGACAAACTTTGTTGGATTTGAATGAGAAATAAGTGAGTTTGGAGGGAATGAAGTTTTTGAAAAAGCTTCCCCACTCTTCAATGGAGGCCACGGGTGGAGAAGGAAGGAGGAGAGAGAATGTGCTGAATTTTTGTGCTTTGCCATGTGGCTTAAGTCCACTTAAGTGGGGTAGGTCCCACCGCCACCTCACGCGATTCAAATTAATTCAAATCTCCCACCTATTCCACTAAATGTCCATAAATTCATAAACTATTTAGAAACTCCAATTTTTAACATTAACCATTGTCCTTGATTAGATGAATCCAGAGTTTTCTGGTCATTCGGAGAAATCACAGTTTTAAGTTGTTATGCACGTTGTGGGCACGCTTCCCCAAACACTATAATTTCCCTCAACTTTCACCAGAATTCATGTTTCCTAGTCCTATGTACCATTTATAACTTATTTTCAAACCTAGAGCTCAAAATTCATTCGACACGCTTTACGGTGCAACTGTACCGTAGTATTTTTACTCGGTAAAAACATTATTCATCAAATTTCCAGAAACTTGCCTAACAACTCAATTTTTCGTTCTGAATCCATTTCCATGGTTAGTTTTTCCATTTGAGACATCTTACTCAACTTTCCTTTCCTAGGGTTACGTGTTTGGCAAATTACCATTTTACCCTTATTTTTGTATTTTGACCCTGATTTCAGGATTTTCACTAATCCTTCCCTTTAATCCATATTTAATATATAATTATATATTTTAGAATTACGAGGTGTTATAGGATGCACAAGCTTCAACCTATATACATATATGACCATCATTAACTTGTCCAAGAAGTCATAAACAAAACACCATAACATCTTCCAAAACTCTACCCTATGCCATGGCCTAAAGGCCAAAAACACTACCCATAGGGTTTTAATCACAACCAATCATTTCCATGGCTACAACAACCTTTCTTAACATCATTAAAATCCTTATTTACCCTACATTACAGCTTATCATCATTTTTTTCCCAGTATTTCCCTCTAGGTCGAAAGCATGCAAGACAAAGGGCCAATCGATTTTCTCACTTTTCGTGGTTCTATGTAGCCATTTAGGTTCATCCCTAATCAATCCAACACTCACAACACCCACTCTTCAAACCAAAACATAGATTTGCACAATTTTCCCAAAAATGCAAGCCTAGGCCGTGGGGTACCCCTCAAGGGCTCCAAAGGTTTTCCATTTAATTCACATGCATCAAACCTTCATTCAACCTCATTCTTAATGATTCAAATCATCCACAACTCATTTATACCATTCCTTAATAACTTGTTTTGCAAACAACCTATGCTCATCAACCAAATTTACCTAAGTTAAAAATTTCCAAATTCCTTAAAATTTTATTTTATTTTCCCACACAAGACATCATTCCAAGCATTATTCATCAAAGCCATATGGTCATCCAATGTCTCCAACTACCCAAACCAATATACACATACACATACACTTAGGTCTTTAAATTTATGATCTCAATTAAAACTCAATGAAAATGAAATTACTTTCCACCAATGAACTCCTAAGGTCCAAGGGAGTGAGTGTTCTTCAAGCCTTTGATGACCCGAAATCGCCACTAACCACCCTCTTGAACATCAAAACGGTCACCCTCTTCCAAGAAGGATTTCCTCACACAATGATACACACTCAAAAATAAGGGTAGCAATGTCTTCCTCTCAAGATTTTACATAAATTTGGCTTTGGAATGACTCAATTTGGTGACCTAGAACTCAAGTTGTGGTTGTTTCAATTTTTTTAAGCTTTGAAATGACTCAATTTGGTGGCCTAGAACAATGGAGGGAGCACGAATTTTGCAAGAAGGAAGGAGGAAGATGATCCAAAAAACCAATTTTTCTCATGTGCTCATAAGTCACACGTAAGTGGGGGTGGGCCCCACAAGTGCCACCTCACTTTAGCTCACTTAAACTCTAATTAATTCATAAACTATCCATTAAATAAAAAATTTAACATTCACCAAAGTCCTTTTATTACACTTTAATAGATGAATCCAGAGTTTTTCGGTAATTTGGTGAAATTACTGTTTTACCCTTAGTGGTACACCATGGCATGTTCCCCCAAATCCCTAAAATCCAACAAATAATACCACTATTATATTTCTTGGTTCCAAGTACCTTTTCTAACATATATTCAATCTAAGATCATTAATCTCACTTTGCACATTTTTTGATGGAACTGTACCGCAATATTTCATCATATAAAAACACTATTCTTCAATTTTCCCGAAACTTCCCTAACCACTCAGTTTTGAGTCTAGAATAATTTACTAAAATATGAGAGTCTTATAGTTTGGGAATTTTGTGCAATGTCCAAAAGAATGAACCATGTTCAGTTGTAGAAAAACCGTAACAGTGAGATTTATGCTAAGTGGGTTTATGGGAACCCCTTAGTGACTTAAAATAAGTAATGTATGATAGTTAGGCTTTTATTTTATTTATTCAGCGTTTAGAATTCAGTTATGATTACAGCTTATGTCATTATGCTTTATTATTGTTTTTAAACGATTATGTAATTACAAGAAAAAAGTTTCCTCGCATTTTTAAAAGAGCTGTTGTGATTGTAACTGCTCTTAATATCATAATCAATGTTAACAACACCGGTACATAATGGGCTGTTACATTCTATGGTATCAAAGCAGTTTACTAGGGAACTCTGATTATGTATGACTGTATTTTGTGTTGCATAGCTGTCTATAAATTTTTTATGATTAATGTATATGTGATTCCTCAGTGTGGGTCTGATTAGCTCATTCCTTTGTGTTACATGTACAGTTATCATGAGGAGGATTCATGGCGGCCATGGGACACGAGGTGCAGATCCGCCTCCACCTGATCCGATTACTACAGTTCTGAATGCTCTACAGACGGAGACGACAACCAATAGAACTATGATGCAGGCCTTCATGACTGAGATGAGGGCTGAGAGAGCTCATTATAGGAGAGATGATTCTCCTCCTCGTACGGCTACAGTGACTCCTACACTAACGCCATCTGTTACTCCCTAGCAGGGGAAGATTGAGGCTAGTCATCACACGGGTGAGGCTAGTCAGCCCACTATTGATCCTACTTATGTTGCTCAGAATTCTGTTGTTGCTGAGCAATTTGATGCAGGTGCTGCTGATGAAATGAGACTCATATCGTTCAGGAAACCTAAACCTCCTGCATTTTTGGGTCAAAGGACCCGAAAGTTATGACTACCTGGTTGATGGGTATGGATAAGATTTTTCAGGTTACGAGGTGCCAGGATCCTCAGAAACTTATGTATTTGGTTTATATGTTGGAGGGTGATGCCCACGAGTGGTGGTGCAATATATCTCGCCCTTATGTTATTCAAAGTGAGGAGTTTACTTAGGCCTTGTTTGAGGGCTTGTTTCATGAAAAGTATTTTCCCAGGGATGTTCGGGAAGCCAAGCAGGGTGAGTTTGAAAAACTAGTGCAGGGATCTTTATCTATGGATGCTTATTTGGCCAAGTTTAATGAATTGGTCAAGTTTGCTAATTATGGGGGTACTCTGCCTACTCCGGAATTTTTATCTATAAAGTTTCATAGGGGATTAAATGAAAAGATTCCTAAACGCATGTCAAATACTATTGTAAGGAACTTTGCTGAATTAGTGACCCAGTGTAAACGGGTTGAGGCTGTATATGGCAGATATCCAAAATCTAGTTCTGCCAAAGATCAAGAGGTAAATAGGATAGCTGGTCCTTCAGGTTCTAATCACAGGGGTGGCTACTATCATAATAATAATATGGGTAGGAGGTTGTAGGTAAGGCAACCTCCTGGTCAATTCAAGAGGGGTGGTGGCCATAGGGCTGGATTTAATGACAGGAATTTTGCTCCACAGTGTGGAAAAAAATAAGAGGTATGACAGGGGTTCTTGTACTGCTGCCCCAAATTCTTGCTTTAAATGTGGTAAGGTTGGACACAATGCTAGAGAGTGTTACAACAATACTGGGCAGGCTGCGAATTTGCAGGCCTTGCCATTTATTCCTATTGTGGGACGTGTGTATACTACTAATATACAGTAGACAGAAAAAGCATTGAATCTGGTTAAACGTATAATATTTATTTCTAATATTGACTTATTTATTTTGTTTGATTCAGGAGTGACGCATTCTTTCGTTGCAAAATATGTTGCTAAGGGGTTGAATTTAAAGGTAACAAGGATGATTCCCCCTGTGCATATTACTACTGCTACATGAGACGTTAGTGATTCCTCCTTTATTTGTAAAGATGTTGAGTTTGTGTATGAAGGCAGGGGTTACACTATTGATTTGATCATCTTACCCCTGGCCTCTGTTAATCTGATTTTGGGTATGGACTGGTTGTCTCAAAACTGCGCAATGATTGATTGCTGCGGAAAGAAGTTGATATTATCTCCTTAGAAGCCCGCTACTGGTCCATCTCCATATCTGTCTGTCTATCAAACGGTTAAGGCTTTGAAGGCTGGTGATTTGGGTTATGTATTGTTGGGTGGACATGTTGGTGGTAAGGAAGAAGAAATTGCAAATATTCTGGTGGTTAACGAATTTGCTTATGTCTTTCCTGATGAAATACCGAAATTTCCACCTGTGCGGTAGATTGAGTTCTCCATTGAATTGTTGCCTGGTGTGGGGCCTATCTCTTTGGCTCCATACCGGATGTCGCCACTAGAGTTGGCTGAGTTGAAGAAACATATTGAGGAGTTATCTACAAATAATTTTATCAGACCGAGTGTGTCTCCATGGGGTGCACCTGTTATTTTTGTGAAAAAGAATGATGATAGCATGAGATTGTGTAGTAACTACCGGCAGTTGAATAAGATTACAATTAAGAACAGGTTCTGGACCAGTTGAGGGTTGCTTGTGCATTTTCTAAGATTAATCTCGGGTCTGGATATCACCAGATCTGGATTAAGCCGGAGGATGTGCCTAAAACGGCGTTCCGATCCAGATACAGACATTTTGAGTACTAGGTGATTTCTTTTAGGATTACTAATGCCCCGACGATTTTCATGGACTATATGAATTGCATCTTTAAACCATATTTGGAACAGTTTGTTATTGTATTCATTGATGATATTTTAATCTATTTCAAGAGTAAAAAGGAGCATACAGATCATCTGAGGACTGTCTTGCAAGTATTAAAACAGAAAGAGCTATATGTTAAACCGTCTAAGTGTGAATTTTGGCTATCTGAGGTGCAATTTTTGGGTCATGTGATTTTTGCTAGTGGTGTTGTGGTTGACCCAAGTAAGATTGAAGCAATGAGTGACTGGGAACGACCTAAGACTGTGATAGAGATCAGAAGCTTTCTGGATTTAGCTGGGTATTACCGTAGGTTTATACAGGGGTTTTCTATAATGGTACTGCCATTGACCCGATTGACACGAAAGGATACTCTTTTTGTGTGGACCTAGGAATGTGAGGAATACTTTCTGACTTTGAAAGAGAAATTGACTACTGCTCCTGTGTTGACTCTTCTCGATCTGGAATGTGAGTTTGAATTATACTGTGATGCTTCCAAGAAAGGTTTGGGGAGTGTTCTGATGTAAGAAAGGAGAGTGGTTGCTTATGCATCTACGCAGTTAAAGCCTCACGGGGAGAATTATCCAACTCACGACTTGGAGTTTGCTGCTATTATTTTTTAATTGAAAATCTGGAGACATTTTCTATATGGGATGAAACTTGTTGTGTTCAGGGATCATAAAAGTTTGAAATATTTGTTTGATCAGAAAAAGCTGAACATGAGACAACAAAGATGGGTGCAATTCTTAAAGGATTACAGCTTTGAACTGAAATACCATTCGGGTAAAGCTAATGTGGTGGCAGATGCTTTGAGTAGCAAGTGTACTAGTCAAACAAGTAATAAAATGATGAGTAAAGATCGTTCCCACGAGAAATTGTGTCAAGCACTGACTAACCAAATATTGTTAAGTTGAATCAACCAAAAGATTATGAATTGCATTTATTTCTTGTCACCAGAAATTAAATTTGAATAAAAATAAAGAATTGATAAACAAATAAAGTGTGAATATAATTTAAAACAAGTAGTCAGATGTCAATTTCCCTCAAGAATGAATTTATGGATGAACCAATTTCCATGATGAATATCTACTATGTAATGTTGATCAACCTTTTTCTTATCATCAAGATGTAATGTCTTACTACCTTGATAGGCACATTATTTAGAAACCCCAATGTCTTTGTGATTCCTTTCTTGATACATGCATTAATTACTAAGGTCTTAAGATCACATCAGAAATTCTAGCATCAATGTCTTGACTACTAGAACACTGATGATGAAGTTGTCAAATATAGGAACAATGTAAACATGTCTGTTCTACACTACTCCTTAACATGAAGAATTAATCAAGACAACTTCATACAAATCACATAATAAATAAACAAGACATCTAATTAACCATTCATAAATTCAAACTTGAGTTCCATTGAATCAGACTACAAAGAACTCTACTCAGACATAATTGAAATATAAACAAAGGAAGAAGAAAGATCAAACTCCATTGTCATGATAGTAAGTCTTCAATCTTCAAGTGCAATTACATAGGAAACTAACTAATACAAGAACTAAGTCCTATAGAATTTGGAAAGTAAGAGAGAGAAGTCAGATCAGAGGATCTGATATGGGAGAAAGAGATAGAATCAGAGATATGACAAATGTGAAGGCCCTTGCCTTTTATAGTGTTACAAATTATAACTGAAAACTAACATGGGCGCTAAAACGTTCATGAATGGGCGTTTTAGTGTCCATGTTTGACGGATGCCCAACTACTTTTAACTAACTTAGGCGCTAAAACGTGAACTGTTGAACGTTTTAGCGTCCATGTCTGGTGAATGCTCAACTGCTTCTAACTGACTCCAACGCTAAAACACTTGGTTTGGACGTTTTAGCATTCGAGACCAGAGTCTTTTTCCAACAGCAGGGCACTAAAACGTTTGATCAAGAAGTTTTAGCGCCCAAGACTAGTAACTTTTGTCCTCAGATTGCAGCAGCGCGCTAAAACATTCCGTGTGAACGTTTTAGCGCAACACTTAGGCATTCTCCCTTTCTCCAGAATCTTCTTCTTTCTTTATGCTGCTCCTTAAGCTTCATTTCCCTACAAGACAGTGTAATTTTTCAATAAAGCTTTCAGAACTTGTACTTGAGGGAATTCCAAGAAATTAACCTCTTTTTCATCCAATTAATCACACAAATTGATACTAATTCATGCTGAAAACCTGATGAACTAGGGGTTTATCACAATTCCCAGATTTGGACATTGCTCTCCTCAGTGATGATATTACAAAAGGGAAAGATTCAAGATTCTTTACAAATGAAACTCATGAGGATGGACTTCAATTAACAACAGATCACATTGACACAACTTACAACCATGCAATCTCTTATTTCTTATGACTTGCCCAACATCATATGTGGCTTTTCAACAGATCAGTAAAGATGATATACAGAGACTTTTCAAACAAAAACACCCCCTCACTAGGAACTTCTCAAAAGTTGTGAGAATTTAACTATCTTGCACACTAGTGTTTAAGGATGTACTTATCACTCACTCTTCACTGCACTCAAACTATCATATGCTTGCCTATCTTCTCACTGTTCACAGTAACAACAATTTATAAGGTAGACCAGAAAGGGCTTGGTATGATTGGCAATGAGGCTTGGTATGTGGCTTGACTAGAGGTAAGAATTTCTGTAAACGGGGAAGTTTAGATCAAATGAATCAGATTCAAATAAGAGGGAATTCACAGTATTCATCAATTTCTTCCTTTTCATTCCTTGTTCTTTTCTTTGAACCTTTCTTCCTACTTTTCTTCCTGACACTTTGTGTCTTTAACAAATTTTTTTTCCTTTTTCCTTCAGACACTTTGTATCTTTAATACTTCCCTCTGTCTCTTCCAAACACTTTGTGTTTCATACCCTTTTCTTTCTTTCCTTTATTTTCAACACCTTGTGCATTCACTTATTGCAAAAACACTTTCCTCCCCACAGAACACTCCATCCCTTATCACTTATCTGAAACTTTTAATTTGAAGGATTGGAATAACTGTGGTCCTTGGTTGTATAGACAACAGGCTAGGCTCAAAGTTTTCATGCAATAGGAACTTAAAGGTTGGTCATTTGACTTTCTGCTTCAAGAAGGGAATGCCTCAATCATTTCTACCCTATACATGATCAACTATTCCAAGCAAGAAACAAGGTAAGTTCTAGAGTTACTCATGCAGTGAAGTGCTCTCCGAACAAAATTTTCTGTATAGGCTCAATTTCCTCACAGTTCAGAGTGCATGCTTGACTTTCTCTCTATGCATCAAAACTAATCTCTATACTCTTACACATTGTGCAATCATTTCATTTTTCAATATGCAAGACATAAGATTGTATCCTTAATTTGATCAATCATCTAAAATTCTGATCAGTCAAATCCTCATGGAATTTCATATAAAAAACTGAATTCCAAATTCTGAATTACAACTAAAATCTAAATTATACTAAAAACTTATTCACAAAGAAAAACTAAAGAAAAGAGATTGAGATGTTTCCCTGTTTTGGCTCATCCACTCGTGTGACATCTCTATGAAGTTCGCATGCCATTCAATCAAACCCCAATTCCCAGATTTAAACGTTGTTGTCCCCAGCAACTAATTTAAATCTAAAACATCAGTGGATCACTAAAACACATTCATATATAATTCAATAGCATTAGTACTATCAAAATGTGTATCAAGCAAAACAGTGAATCTCAATGTACTTAACCAATGTACAAAATAACCAAAATAACAAAATGTAAACAATGTAATCCAAAATAAAACCATATAAACAGAAAATGTAAAACAGTAGGAGTCTAGTCAGTCTCTGACTCCTCATCATCAGAAAAGAGAAGATCTGATCCTGGATCAGCAGCAGGTAATGGGTTGTACTCAGCATCAGCAACCCTGTCCTCATCCATGGCAGAAGTATCACCAACAATCTGATCATCAGCAGCAGTGGCATCTGTAGCTGTGGCATCAGCAGCAGTCTGGGCAGAAGCAGTAGCATCAGCAGGCTGGGCAAAAGTAGCAGCATCAACAATCTCTCCCTCATCAGCATGATCATCATAAGGGGTGCGGACAGCTGCCTCAAAGGCATCCTCCTCCTCGGAATGAGGGTAAACAGCAGGCTGGAATGCAGCTATCTCTAAACCCTGGGCTTCACAGAGATCTGTCAGCATCTTAATCATGTGAGTCTAAAATGAGTGCTGACTCGTCTGCATAAACTTTAGACGACGGCGTAAATGCCCCAAACGAATGTCATTGTTGATCAGCCACTGCTCCCCTGATCTTATCCTTTGTCCAATCTCAGAATCCTCCTCAGCCATGGGTTTCCTGCCAGGTGTCAGCCCTGTGGGTCCTTCTCCTCCAATCTTCAACTGTCCTCTGATCAACTTAGCATCAATGGTAGGGTGCAATTTGACTGGCACCCCATTATCAGTAACATCCACACCAGCTTTCTGGCACAGAAGCTGGATCAGAGAACAGTGACCCAAAGCATGTGAACTGCTATCAGAATGGGCCATATCATATATGTTGTCCTGAAGAAGGATGGGAAGCTCTACTTTCCCTTTGGTCATGATAGTGTATATCAGGACAGCTCTCATCAAAATTACCTCCGCCTGGTTGGAGGAGGGCATAACATTTGAAACTACAAAATGGAACCAGACTCTAACCTCCCCATTCACCTGCCTCAACCAAAGCAATTTAGGATTCACCTTATCCTTGGTCGTCTCCCATTTTTCACCGAGCTTGGCTATGGTTTGCAATACAGGCTCAGCTGCCCCTATTTTGGTCCAAGTCTCAAATTCTGAGCTGCTTCTCCTAGGAGGAATTTCTACCTTCTGCCAATTCCTCCTAAACTCACAACCGGTGTTATTAATGTAATCACAGTGCCTGATGTGCAGAAGCTTCTGAATAGTGTGGGCATCATATTTGACTTTCTTGCCCCTCACCCAGCTGGTGAAATGCCTCTTACCACCATCATCACCATTGTATGCATTAGAAAGAATTCTCTTGCTATAGCTGGGCTGCTGTCCACCAGAATCTCACCAAAAGTTACCCAGACCCTCTTTTCCAATTGGGACTGGAACTCAGGATACTCATCCTTTTTCAGGATGAACTTCCTCTCCCTAACAAACGACCTGGAAGAGGTCTTGGTGGTGAAACGGACCTCGTGCTCAGCACTCTTCCAAAAATGGGCATCATATGTAGGTGGAGGTGGTGTAGGTTCAGAAGCCTGAGGTACCCTGGACCTTTTCTTTCCTCACTTCTTAGGTGGAGGTGTAGACATGATCCTGAAAATCAAAAGAATTAAGTCAGTATAGCATTTTAGAACATAGGATCCAATTCCCAGATTTAGAATTGAAGTAGTGATGGAACTGGATCCAAATCATGCAAGTAAACACGCCCACAATGCCCAAAATCAGAACCCTCAATTATGTATGCAGCAGGGCCTGAGCGCTAAAACGTTAGCACTGAGCGTTTTAGCGTTCTGGCCTTAAACGTGTTTGAAACTGGCCGAGCGCTAAAACGTTGGGTGACCAGCGTTTTAGCGTCCAGGCTTTTCTGGGTCAGGCATTCTGTCGAACACCTTGTGTGTGTCTGTGCA
>NW_026897270.1:0-30418 GCF_033153095.1 Gastrolobium bilobum | reverse complement strand
TCTTGTGTGCATGTTTCCTTGGTTGGTTCATGTGTTGGTGACACTTAATTACTTAACCTTAGTGGAGTTATCTACTCAATTTCTTATTTCTCTTCAACATATCAGTAGAATATCAAATGTAAAATATCCACCATGGACAAGGTAAACAATAAATCAGGTATAATAAACAAACACGCTTAAGCTCAAAGGGGCTAACAATGGAAAATTCATAAGGTGAGCTGCTATTCTAGTGAGAAATAGAGCAAGTTCTAGAGGCCTCTCAAGAAAAATTTAACTGTATAGGCTCAAACCTCACTAGCTATGGCTATCAAGCTAGACTTCATCACAAGAACATCAAACATCATTAATCTTTCAAATCACAGAATTCAATCAAACGAGCAATCATGAAAACTAATCATGCCCAAGTAATGTCATGCTAGATTTTTATAACAAATATGCTTCCTCAAATATAATCATGCAAGTTGCATAGGGAACACATTTAAACCTGGGCATGCTTTAGAATAATATTTTCCAAAATTTCCAAAAAAATTTCTTGATAAGAGCACACAAACAACTAAAAAAAATAAAACTAAAACAATTGGTTAGAATATCTCCCCTGATAACGTTGTAATCCATTAGCATGCTTGGCCTTCCATTCCCAGATTTAGAACATTACTGTCCTCAGCAATAATTAAATCACAAGAAGGAAGAAAAACCTGCACAATGAAACAAACAGTGGCATATAGGATAAACTATAATGCGCACATTAAAACGACCTTCTTCATCATCTTTTAGAGTTTGAGGAAGATCCTTCAATTCCACTTTTGAGGTTCCATCTTCCTTGTAATCATCTGCTTTTTCAGGAACCTCAACCGCTACATCTTTTTCTTTCTTCACGACTTCAAAACTAAAACAATCGTCTTTGTGAGAAGACTGTTTTAGAGAATCGAAGACGTGAATAGTAATGATTTCATCATTCATTCTTAGGTCGAGCTTCCCGCTTTCAACATCAATCAGTGCACGAGATGTAGCTAAAAGAGGCATTTCAGCTCCCCCTTCCATGTCCAACACCACAAAATCAGCAGGGAAGATGAACTTGTCCACCTTCACAAGAACATCTTCAATAATACCACTAGGCTTCCTTAAAGACTTATCAGCAAGTTGAAGAGATGCTAAAGTAGGCTTCAACTCGGTGATCCCCAAGGAATTACAAATAGAAAGGGGCATCAAATTAATACTAGCCCCTAGATCACATATTGCTCTGCCAATTTTTGTGTTACCAATTTCAACAGAAATATTGAAGCTCCCTGGATTATGACGCTTAGGCGGGAACTTCTTTGTAATAATAGCACTACACTCCTCAGTGAGTGTCACCGTTTGGCATTCTTGCAACTTATGCTTTCTTGACAACAAATCCTTCATGAACTTGGCATAATTTGGCATGCTAGCCAAGGCTTCAGCAAAAGGGATATTGATATGCAATTTCTTGAATATATCAAGAAACCTTCCATATTGTTGCTTCTGATCCTCCTTCTTGAATCTGTCAGGATAAGGTGCCATGGCTCTCACGTATTCAGGACTCAGCTCAAACTTCTTCTTTTCAACTGGCTTCTCCACTTCAGCAGGTTTTTCAATTTCTTTTTCTGGCTCCTTAACCTCCTTTAGCTTCTTTTCAGCTACCATATTTATTCTCGGCTTTTCTGGAGCTGCTACCACTTTTCCACTTCTAGTTGTGACAAACATACAATCCTCCTTGGGATTTGTAACTGTGTTACTAGGAAAAGTACCTGGAATTCTTTCTGAAACTTGCTTTGCCAATTGGCCTATCTGATTCTCCAGGTTCTTTATGGAAGCATTTGTATTTTTGTTGTTGGCTCTAGTCTCCTCCATAAAGGTATTAGTGGTCTAAGCCATCTCATTTGAAGTCTTGGCCATTTGTGCAAAGGCTTTTTCCCACTCAGCAGGCTCTCGTTGTTGATTCTGTGAAGGCTGAGCATAATTATTAGATTTGAAATCCATGCCAACTCTCTGAGCTCTCCGCTGAAAATTGTTACCACCACCACCAGAAAAATTCTGATTTCTCTGAAGATTTGGCTGCTGAGGGCGCTGGTCATACCATATACCATTCACCTGCATTTGTTGAGGTGAATCAGAAGAAGCAAGAGATGGACATTCATTAGGAGCATGACTGTCCGTACAGTAGTCACAGACAAAGGCAACAGACTGAGCTTGAACTCCCGCGATCTGCATCTTGTCAAGCCTGGAAGTCAAACTAGCCATTTGTTGAGCTAGCAATTTATTTTCAGCCAGAACTGACTCATTACCTTCTAGATGAAGGCTACCTTTCTTAGACTTTGAAGATACCCCTTGATTTTCATTCCTGGCCATCCTCTCTATCAGCTCCAGAGTTTCATTCGCCCTCATGGTTTTAATAGTACCACCAGCTGCACCATTCAAAACCATTCTATCTTCAGGTATGATGCCATTGAAAAATATTCTGACTTGATTACCAGCAGTCAAATTATAATGAGGGCACCTCCTCATCAAGTCCTTGAACTTGTTCCAGGCTGCACACAATGTTTCGCCCTCAGTTTGAGTGAAGTTGGTGATATCATTCACCTTTTGATTGTATCTCTCCATGGAAAAGAACTGCGCAAAGAACTTTGTAGACAAATCATCCCATGTAGCTATGCTCCGTGCAGGCTGCCTCTCCAGCCAGCTAAGTGCTTCTCCCTTTACAGCAAAAGGGAATAATCTCAACCGGATAGCATCATCAAACACCCGAGGGTGCTTGGTTGAGTCACAGATCATTAAGAACCGGTCTATGAACCTGTGAGGATCCTCATGCTCATCTCCTCCAAATTGAACTCTCTCCACAACCTGAATTATGGAAGACTTCAACTCCCAATTATTGTTAGCAATATTCGGTTGGACAATACTTGAATTAGGCCTGTTGAAGGCTGGAGTGAGGATGGTATCCATGAGTGGATTTTCAGCTTCATTATTCGCTGCCATGGTTGGGATTTCAGGTGCTTCTTCAGATTGAGCACTTGGCACTTTTGATTTCTTCTGAGCAAGTCTTCTGTTTCTCCTTTCAGACCTTGTAATTTCAGGATCAAATAACAATTCTGTAGGATCAACCTTGCCTCGCATAAAACTTCAGAGAAGATTAGTAGCAATGTTCAAAACAAATTAAAACAAGAACAGAAGAAAATAAAATAAAATAATCACAAAAAGAAAGAAAAATCTTGAAATTCAAGATTATAAGATATAAGAAATCACAATCCCCGGCAACGGCGCCAAAAACTTAATGCGTACCGGCAAGTTTACCGATCGTTCAAGTAATAAAGTGATAAGTAAGTTATCGTCTCCACAAAGATTGTGAGCGAATATCTTATAAACGTCTTTTCAAGATATAAAACCCAAGTGATTTGAAGAACTTTAGAAATTAAAGACAAAGACGTATTTTTTGATTTTAAAAATAAGAGAATGATGCAAAATGATTTGGATAAAAATATGAGAGTTATTGCAGGTAAGTACACTCGCCCTATGATCCCCTCTTTTCACTACGGATTGATTCACAATGCTCAATTAAAATAAACAATCAAACAATTTATCATCCAAACAATTATTAGCTAAATCCCAATTCCTTGCAAATTTAGCCCTTTAATCACAATTAAAACCCCAATTCCTTGCAATGTTTCAATTGAGATCAAGCATTACACAGATAAATTAAACGTTTGTAATCAAGAATGCGTCTATTCCTAGCACGCATGTTAATTATTATCCTACCCCCTTTCTGGACCAAAACCCCAATATTCCTATCTAGGGTTCTAACCCTCAGATTATCATTCAATACTAAACTGATCAGATTTAATATAAACGATAAGCAATATGCACAGAGTAGGCATAAATCAATTAAATTAAAGAGCGAAAAGTAAACCAATCCATAAATAAACAAAAGGTTCACATAGGGTTTGTGACCCTACCCACAATGAAGGAAACTAGCCAGACATGGTCATAGCTGAATTACAATGATTCATAAAAGAAGAATAATAGCTGAATTCCAAAGGAAGAGAAAATAATCTCCAAGATCAATCTCCGCAAAAAGCTCCAGAAGTTCTTCGCAAGCTCTCCGTCTGTCTGTCTTGTCTTCTGATCCCCCTCCTTTTATTTTGCTCGCACGCGTTCAAAACACGGTGTCTTCCTGCTCGAAAACCGACACTGATGGCGCCGTTTTTGCACTGAATTTGAATTAATCCGCGCTGATGGCGCCGATCATACTTCTTCCGCGCTGATGGCGCGAAATTTTCACTGAAAATGCATTTATTCCTCGCTGATAGCGCCACCCATCTGATCCAAATTTTCCTTCTGTGCAAATTCTCATTTTTCCATGTTAAATTCCTATCCAAATATAAACTTGAGTGAGAAATAATATTGAAAATGAAAAAATAACAATTAATCCATAAAATGTATTGATAAGTATGCTCTTTTGACCTTAAAGCTTAGTATCTTAACCTGGAAAATCAACTATATTACAACCACATAATGCTTTAAGTGTGCGTCAGAATCCTTTCCAGTACGTGGATGATGTCTTCTTGACAACTAACTTGGTTGAGGCTTATTCGTATCTGTGGCAGCCAATTGGTAATGAGGAAGCAATACCACCAAGTACAGGTCCATAGCTTATTCCTGACTCCACTATGTTGCATGCAAAAGGCCGTCCAAAGTCCACTCGCATCCGTAATGAGATGGATGAAGTTGAGACAAGTCAAAGTCGTATCAGGTGTGGAATTTGCAAGGAACGCGGCCATAATCGCAGAGCATATCCAAATCGTGGTGCAAATAATTGACCTCATATGCGGACTACAATCATAATCTTAATAGGTTGTAATACATTGATGATATTTTGTATTATTTTCTTGTTATGTATGTTATCTTTTTACTCAAATCTGTTTGTCAACTTTAAAGTTTTCGTTAAATGTATGCATTCTGTAGAAGTTCAGGCCACGAATAAACAAAGATAATTAATCCCATAAAATAATATGTACAGTCCAATACATAACAAAATACAGTCCAAATTATACAAAAAACCACGTAAGTAAACTAAGTCAGAGAATTAAATAACAAATACGCCATCAGTAAAACTACGACCACGGTGGCCATGGCCTATGACGTGCATCCCGATCTGGCTAAATACGTCTGTCCCATGCCGGATCGCCCCGAGGTGCCGCTGGTGGTGGAGTGTGGTAATCATCCAATGCCGCCTGAATGAAATCATCTGCGGCTGTGTGTGCACTTATATCTGGAGATCCCCGAGAATGATGCGAGTATCCATAGCCAGATGAACTGGCCTGCAAGTGAGATGGCGTGACGCCCTGCGTATGGCTATCCGTGGCCTCAGTCGCCTCACTGTCGTGGCTATCTGGAATAAGGCCTAGGGCTGACCACACGTAATGTGTATCCTCCTGAGTCCACTCCGGCACGTCAGCATCAAGACCTTGTGATTATAGCTATGAGTATGCCTGCTCACCCCCAGCCATAGCCATGGGACTGGCCTGAAAAGCTGGCTCCTGGGAATCCATGTATGGATGCTGAGGCGGGGGATGGTAAAAATAGGAAAATAGGGGCTTTTATAGGGCTGGTGGGTGACGCCCCTTTTGGGCGTCACATGTCACGCCTGGTTTGGGCGTGACCCACCAGGACGTGACGCCCCTTTTGGGCGTGATATGTGACCCCTAGTTGGGGTGTGACATTGTGCATTAAATGTGTAATTTTTTGAAAAAGTGTAATAAATGCGTAATTTTTTTTATTAAAAAGCATTAAATTAATTTTTTTGCCCTTTTTTTCTTAAAAAGAAATATCCATATCACTAAACCTAATCTTTGCTTTCTTGAAAACCTATAAGTAGAGATGGTAAAGTGGACGGCCTGCCCCACCATCAATCTGTCAAAAAATGAGTCAGTTCGTCCCGACTCGTTTTTGAAAGTGGGATGAAAAACTCGGTCCGCCCTGCCCCATTTGGCGGACTGGGCTGGTTGGCTCGTCATGCCGAACCTATTTTACATTGATCCACCTTGACCTGTACCTGTAAAAAATAAGCTCGCCCACTCCATCCTACTTTTGAGATGTGTTGAAAAACTCAATCGATTCGACCCTATTTAACTGATGAGATGAGTTGGTCTGTCGAGCCGAGTCCCTTTTGCCCGTTGTACGGTCTACATCTCAAGCGCCAGCTAGTTTTGGGTAAGGAAGATAAAAATAAAAAACAGTGGTGATGTGTTGCACCAGGGAGATGAATAAGACCGGCGAACTACCAAGATGGCATGCGCGGAGCTCTGGTTCACGAACGATGCTGAGGAGCTCGAGGTGGGTTTGTGGTGGTGCGACGCAGCGGTTAGCTACTGGTGCGCGATGGAGACAACATATTTGATCGTGTCGGTGCTTCGTAGTCGACCACCACAGATGATGCACCTTCGCACCAAAGATGTTTTCGTAGAAGCTCGCTGCCTTGGATAAAGAGCTGGGGGGCCAAAAATACCATTGGATAGCTGAGTAGGACGGTCCTCATGCTTTTAAAAAAAAGGCATGGCAATAGTTGTTTCGGCTCTCCAATGGTGTATTTGGCCCCCGACTCCTTATTCAAGTTTGTTTTTTTTTATTAGAGGAAAAAACCTTTTTACTGTTAATACCAGAGTTCGTCCAAAAAAAACTTTTTTGTTTTTAAATAAAAACTTATTGGGTATAATTTTCAAACACATATTTTAGGATGCCCTTAGGGCTTTAAGGAATGCTTCATTTCCTAAACTGAGCAGTGGAAGGAAATGGGCTGGCAAGGGAATGATCCATCAACAGATTTAGTTAGATACTGTCCTCATTTTTATTTTTATTAACTGCCAGATCTTGTTGCGTTCATATTAACTAATTGTGCTAATGATTTCTATTTGTATATAATTTGGTAGGGGTGGTGGTTTTTTATCATTGGAAAATTTTCTGTTCTTTGCTAGGAATTTCCCGGTATGATTTGTTCACTGGATTTGTTCACTGGTTTTGTTCACTCTTATCTGTCTGATATTGTAATAAACAGGAAAGGAAGATACATCAGCTGCCCCCAAACACTCCTAGAACACTTACTCCACATCTGCCAAAAATGAAAAATATAAAGCTTAAGTAAACACAAAACAACTCTCTTAATCTTCATCAGAAAAACAACTTCGAAGGTTCCAAAAGGACATGTATTTAAGCCTCCTGATTCCTTCAGGCCTTCCTTAATTTACCGTTGTGGCTAACCATTTTAAATTCCTTTTCTACCTTCTTCTCAGTGAGACCCTTGTTACACCATTTGCTGTTGCTGGTGTTAACATCACATTCATGCTGATTCAGATGCTTCATCTTAAAGTAGGTTTATTACTTCTCCTGTTATTTTAACTTCTTTTATCCTCAGTATTTATCATGTACAAAATGAAGAATTGGGTTGCTTCCTATATATCTATCGGCACTTTAATTACTGAATTGTGTTTTGTCAATTTCATAGAGCACCAATAAGGTGAAGCTACTTTAAATTTAAGGTGCCCTTTCAATTTTATATATTGATGATAAACCCTTAGTTCATCAAGTTTTTCAGCATGAATTAGTGTCAATTTGTGTGATTAAATGATGGAAAAAGAGGTTAATATCTTAGAATTTCCTCAACTACAAGTTCAAGAAGCTTTATTGAGAATTTGTATTGTTCTTGTAGGAAAAGCAAGCTAAAAAGGCAATTGGAGAAGGAAGGAGATTTTGAAGAGGAGAAAAATGCCTAAGTGTTGAGCGCTAAAACGTCCACACAGAACGTTTTAGCGCCCTGCTGCAGAAAGAGGCCAAAACTTGCTGGTGCTGAGCGCTAAAACGTCCACACATAACGTTTTAGCGCGCTGCTGCATTCTGAGGACGAAAAGTTGCTGGTCTTGAGCGCTAAAACCTCCTTCAACGAACGTTTTAGCGCCCTGATGTTGAAAATAATCTCTAGTCTCCAACGTTAAAACGTCCAAACCAAGTGTTTTAGCGCTGGAGTCAGTTGAGGACAGTTGAGCATTCACAAGGCATGGACGCTAAAACGACCATTCATGAACGTTTTAGCGTTCAAGTTAGTTGAAAGCAGTTGGGCATCCGTCAAGCATGGACGCTAAAACGCTCATTCTGAACGTTTTAGCGCCCATATTAAATTTCTGTTTTAAATTGTAAAACTATATAAGGCAAAGGCCTTCACAATTTGGGATATCTAGACTCTCTCTCTCCTACATCAGATTCTCTGATCTAACTTCTCTCTAAAATTCTTAGGACTTAGTCTTTGTATTAGCTAGTTTCTCTATTGTAATTGCACTTGGAGATTGAAGATTCACTACATGGAAATGGAGTTTGATCTTTCTTCTCTTTTATCTTCCTTAGTTATGTCTGAGTAGAGTCATTGTAGTCTGAATTCAATGGAACTCAATGATATTCTTATGTATATTTGTTTAATATGATGTAGTGTTTTTCATGTGTTGATATGAGATTTTCTGAATTAATTCTTTCTACTAAGGGAGGAGTGTAGAACAGGAATGTTTACACTACTCCTATATCTGACAATATCATCACCAGGATTATAGTACTCAAGGAATTGAAGTTATAGTTCTGATGTAATCTTAAGACCTTAGTATTTCATGCATATATTAAGAAAGGAATCACCAAGGGATTGGGGTTTCTGATTAATGTATCTATCAGGGTAGTAAGGGATTACATCTTGAGGATAAGTAAAAGGTTGATTAACATCACAGGAAAAAGAGTTCATCATATGATCAGTTTACATGAGTTTATTGTTGAGGAAAGTTGTTTTCTGACTACTTGTTTTTTTTATATAAATCTTAATTCAAATTTTTAGTATTAAATTAATTTACTTTCAATTTAACTTTCTGGTGACAAAACATTCATGATTTTTACAAACCTTTGTTTAATTCAAATTAGTTTTCTATGGTTCATTGGTGTTTGAATACAAATCTCTGTGGGAACGATCTTTACTCATCATTTTATTACTTGTACGACTAGTACACTTGCTAGATACGCAACAGCTGACATGCTTATTTGCCATTTAGTTTTACATAAATCGGTATAACAAAGGTCACAATTAATAACCATCTGGATCATTGATGGTGCCATATTGTAATAACTTGATTCAGTATCTGGATCAGCAACAGTTCTCTAATAATAATGTGCTTTGCCTTTACAGTCAAGCCACGCACACTCGTGGGAGCAACTTTCCTAGAATTTCTTGCAGGTAGCCTGAACTGCCCCCTTCCTTTGGCTTAAATACATGTCCTTTTGGAACCTTCGAAGTTGTTTTTCTGATGAAGATTAAGAGAGTTGTTTTGTGTTTACTTAAGCTTTATATTTTTCATTTTTGGCAGATGTGGAGTCAGCGGCGGACCTAGGTGGGTGCAAGTGCACACACAAATTTTTTGAAAAAAATAAAATAAAGAATAAAATATATTTTGAGTCATCAACGAAAATAGTCATGTGGAGCAATCATAACCATACATGGGTGAGTTAATGGTGATAAAGGAGGAGAGAAAAAAAATATAAGGATAGGAAGTTACACAACCATCACCATTGATTTAATTATTAATGGTTAAGATCCTTTCACATGACATGATCATGTTAAATTACACATGAGAGAATCCATTTCCGTTGGAACTTAGTCCTAATGAAAAACTTTTATTATAAGATAATAGCGTTTACTTGCAAGTTGCAGTCTTCATTTTGTCTTAGCTTTCTGTTTTAAGTAACTAAATCCATTCATGTATTGAGATTGATTCCATCTTCTTGACCTTGTTTGTAAAGGATTAAAGTTAATATACTTCATATTTGTGGTAGCATTCATGTTTATCTTTCTGGAGTTGATTATATAGTTTATAACTGACCGTAACACATCTATTTCCTTTTATTAAGTTGGATGTTATATTTCAACATATCGACTAAATTCATTCATTTTTGTATGGTGACGTATTAAGTGAGGATCTAAATTCTTTTTCGTTAACCAATAAGGGGATCGAGCTTTTGTTATTATTATTATTATTATTTTGTATAACCTTTTGTTATTTCTGATCAAGTACCTCAATTTTATTGATAAAATGTATTGAAAAGACCTAAATATCCTTGACTTATGAAAACAATTTAGTGTATGCAAAACACCTGCTTAATTGATATGTTTACAAGTTGAGATTTTTGATTACTTTCGCCCTATTAGTGAATTAGGAATTTACCTTCAATAAATAATTTAGTTAACCATCGTAATTTCTTTTGTAGTTGTGTTACATTAGTTATAATAGTCTTGGGAGCACTTGATTGTGGCGCTTAAACTGTGAGTTTTGTGTAACCACTTTTTGTTTCGGTTTTGCTATGTGTTGAGATATATAGTCCCACATTGGTTGTATGTGCAACTAATGTGGAGTTTATAACGCCTTGGACACTCTCACCCTTTGAGCTAGCTTTTAGGGTGGTGTATTCCAAGGTTCTTTAGATGGTATCAGAGCTTGAGTGACTATAAGGTCACAAGTTCGATCCTCACCGCCCCCCACTTTAAAGTGGAATAAAAAGTACAAAAAGGTAAACCAAAAATTGGGCCTGTGCAATATCCACGCTTCTAGCCCAATGGCTCTCGTGTGAGGGGGCGTGTTGAGATATATAGTCCCACATTGTTGTATGTGCTACTAATGTGACCTTTATAAGGCCTTGGACACTCCCACCCTTTGAGCTAGCTTTTTGGGTAGTGTATCCCAAAGTTCTTTACATTATGATAAGTCATTAGCTTAGACTAGAATTTGTAGCTTAGACTAGTGATCTCATTAACTTGCCTTCATTTTAACGCATGCAATGCAACGGTTTGAGTTCCAGAATATTCTTTCTCACAAATTTTCTCTTCCTTTCCTTCGTTGTTTTTTCGCAAGGAATCTAATATGATATCAGATCCCTCTTCCTAAGGGCATGAACCATAGGGTCGTCCATGTCTTTTGCTTCTCCTTTTGTGCTGGGTTTGAACCTTGTTCTTTGTGGTCTTTCGCTTCTAACACAGACGCATCAAATTCTTCTAGATCTAACAACAAAGATCTAAATTTCAGGTTGATCAGATCACAGTGAGCTGGGCCTAATCACACACATAATGTTTTCTTCTTTCTTCTTTTTTTTCTTTTTTTTTTCACGAAGCCCATTCACGGATTACTTGTATGGCTTGGGCTTGTATACTGCCATGTGTAAGTTGAGTATAATGGTCTATACATATACATACAGGGGGCGGTTTGGTAGAATAGAAATTTTTTTTTATTCGGAAATCTTAATTTTCAAAAATATGATTTTTAAGTTCAGTTTACGATCCCTTGTATTAGAGAAAATTAAGAATGGGAATAACTAGATATTATTAGTCTCCCTGTCCTGTCCTGTATATTTATACACAAGAAATAAAGATCAGTACAAGAAAGTCTTGTTCAGTGCTTGTCACGTGAGTATATCCGGTGTCTTTACAAGGAATATCTAAGCAGATATCTGGTGACTTTTGTGAGGTATTAAGCGTTGTGAATTTCTGGAAATCGAATCAAACTTATTCTTTCTTAACGTGAGGTGATTTGAATTCATTTTAGGGAGTGACTGAGGGCACGAGTAGTGGACAAGGACGTAAATTGCATTACCTTATCAAAATGAGACTTTTGCCTAATTGCCAATATGTCATCTGTCAATAACTGCTTTTCTACTACAGTCTTTTTTTCAGATTTGAAATTCATTGGCCCTTTGTCATCAAATGTAGTTAATGGTTTTCTTCGTATTTATGTTAAACAGCTATATATGATATGCAAAATTTTACTCGCTTGTCAATCAAATACATGCAGTGGGATCCCCCAACCTTGGAAAAGGTGTCTCAAGATATAGTGGATCAGTACGTCTTGAACCTGATCTAGAGCTGCCCACAAAAATCCGTGAAGCATTTTTGTAGTTTCCTTTTCTCCCAAAGTGCTGGGAGCTTCCAGAGTTGGACAACAAATAAATATATACCATTGGTATTTTGCAGGGCAATGGACAAGCGTGTACGTTTTGACAATCTGATGGTAGCTTCTAGTGGATTACCACAATAATGTGTTCTATC
Source organism: Gastrolobium bilobum (assembly GCF_033153095.1). Taxonomy (NCBI): domain Eukaryota; kingdom Viridiplantae; phylum Streptophyta; class Magnoliopsida; order Fabales; family Fabaceae; genus Gastrolobium; species Gastrolobium bilobum. The sequence goes on along the minus strand of NW_026897270.1, from coordinate 18,291 downwards.
CTAAAGACAGAGATATCTATCCCAATAGGTTAATATGTTACTTTTGGATCTAGGTGCTCTTTTTAAGGTATCTATGAATTATATACTCTTGAGTCAAGCAGATCACTGTACACAAAAGAATAATAACCAGATTTCACCAAGAGAGTGGTGTGTGTTCACATTGACAACATAACAGTAAGAGAGAATAGTTATACCTGTAGGCTTTACCTCATACTTATAGAGTGTACCTGTGGATACTGAATTCTGGACCTTCTGTGCCTTTCTTAGCAGCCCAAGCCCATGTATTATGCTGTCGTATTATGATTGATATCCTTGATGGATATCTTTCGTTAATTATATCTGATTTATATTTAGATTTCCCCTTGTCGAGCTTTGCAATAAATAAGGGTCCATAACATTTGTCCCTCATCCAGGCAGTTGGGTGTCCAGGCTGCCGGGGTGCAAATGATTTTGACTATATTCTCGATTTCTATAAGTTTTGCATATGTCCGGGTTTCTTTGAAAGTCCTCTGGATTTTTGGGAAATTGATCCCGGCTTATTGATAATCTCTCTCTCTCTATATATATATATATAGATTAAGTAAAAATCTTTGGACTTCCCTTTAGGAAGTATCCGAGAATTGAACTTTCAAAGCTCCTGGATTTTTTGTATTGATTTTAAGGGGTAATATCTCTGTCCCCTATCTCGGCAGATTGGATTTTTCACTTGCCGAAATATTATTCGTGATGTTCTAACTCAAGTTACAGATGAACTTGAATTGTTTTTTTTTTCTGTTGACGAGTTGCCTCTAAGTTCATCTTTTAACAACTCGGTTCAAATATTCAATATAAAGCTTGCCATCATTTGCTGCGTGAGGAAACTCATTTCTTGGAACTTGACACATGGTACTTTTTGCATTCATTAGCGTGTTGCAGATAACTTATGTCGTCTTCGTATTTCATGTGCATTTAATGCACAAGTCATTTCAGATATCTAATTATTGCTTCATTGGGAGAATTGACATTTACGCCCCTGACCTTTACTATTCATAACCGCTACGGTTACAAATAGTAGTATATACCCCTCGCCCTTTTCTTCTTCTTTTTTACATTTGCTATTTTGGTGAAGAGTTTGTTCTGCATTCTGCTCTTATGATCTTCTTCTTTTTGATAGCTCACATCAAAGCACACTCAAAAACTCTTTTCGTTCAGGTGTTCTATTTATGGTTTGAGTCTCTCATTTATTTGATTACTCCTGGAGATTTGTATTGTTTAGTGTTCTGTATCCTCACCTTGAATATCCTATGTGCTTTCTGGGTAGTTGTCAAATGTTTTTGAATCTCTTCAAGTTTTATTTTGAATTTTCTTCGTATTTCTAGGCAAATATACATATTTTCAATTTGAAGATTCTGGGTACATTACCCATAACTCTCTTTCCTTTTTTGTTCTGGAGTTTAAAGTTACTATTGTATCCCCCCCTTTTTATCAATGAGATGGAAGAAAAATCCTCGGAATGTTGTCCGTGGTGGAAGCTAGGAAGAAGATTAATAAGATCTTTTCAAAAAGATTCTACATGGTCTTCTATATTGGTTCTGGGGAATACCCCAGACTGAAGAAAAGAAAAGCGAAGAAATGCTTCGTGGATATCGTGGTGGAAGTAGTAGAGGTAGTCTTTTTGTAAAAAGACGTATCCCCTAATATTTTCCTAGAACCCAGTTAGACCCTGCTGATGGGACGAAAATTTGTTCCCATCTAAGCCCATTTTGATGGCCAAATATCATCTGTTCCCTCATCTGATGAGCAACTTTAGCACTTAAAGCACATGTTTAATATCTTTATGACAAAAACACAGTGGGGAACAGATGGTGACGTAAGTCTTTGGAAAATATATAAAAAGGGGAACGGATTGGGAACATTAAATACACCTGCTCCACTCATTTAATATTTTTAACCACTTTGCAAGAAACGTTGGAAAGAAGTTTCCATAAAGCATAAGCGGTGCAGCAATCAAGCAAGAGGAAACGTGCGCAACAGGGAATAAATGGTTCCTATTGGCTAAAGAGGAAAGCAAGGCATGGGAATGATCAGAAGGAAAGACAAATCTCAACAATAACTGTCCCATCCAGCCACTTGCGCCCCTCAAAGCACTGTTCACACCGCCCCTTTCATGCAGTCAAGAAAACAACTCCAAGGGAATTACTCACTTTGCCATTCACTCTTCTGCCTATAAATAGAACGTTCCTGCACGAAGAACACATAGAATTCCTTAAGAAGAGATCACTTAGTTTAATTTGTAGTTTTTCTTTTGTATAGTTTTAGCTGTAGTTAAGTGACAACACTTCTTCTCTATTATGTATCACCCACTTGAGACTCCTCACGAGCAACAACCATATTCTCCACTTTCTATTTTGTTGTAACCTAAGTTGTTTCCATTTAAATATAAGTGTTATTTCTCTCCTTTCCACTTGTTATCTCTGAACTGAATCTCATGTCTATGGGATTTCAGTCCAGAGTAATTATGTTTAAGGTAGTAGCCATGGGCTAAACTATCTGTGGAACGGAAAAATTGCAAAGTTCTTAAAGACTTATTCTCAAAACTTTCGAACTGAGCTTTTGTATTTCTCTGGTTAAGTAAGCTATATTCATTGTCTATCAAAGGAAATTGAACACATACTGAGAAAGAAACTTCCATAAGGAAGGGATTTCAGACAGCTTAACCAGAGGGAGAAGGTAGTTTTGTGAAAACAACACTGCTGGTTGCCTTAGGAATAAGGGACCACCTCGTTCATTTTAAGGTTCTGTGCTAAGTAACTGTTGGAGTCAAGGGAGCCATAGGAATATGGAAACTTGTGAGCCACTTAGTCCATAAGCTGAGGAATTAGACGTTGGCAATGAAGAGACTGGAACAAAGACAAAATTGTTAAGTCTTGAGTAGAGAGAATAACTATTTAAGAATGGAATAGTGGATCTGTTCCTTCTCTTAAAACTGTTTCACACTATCCATACTGTTGTCTCTTAATTACTGTTATTACTATTGTTATTTTTCTTTTATTTATTCAATCTTGTATCTATCAATCTCCGATGAATATTGCTTTTCCTTCTCTTAACAAGAAAGATATCATACATAACGAAGTGATGAACTGTTTGCTGCCAGATTAAACCTACTGTTCTTGAGGAATGTTGTGAAGACAGTAAGGAACGTTTGACCAAACAGGTCGATTACTAACTTTTCTTTTCATTTTCATTCTTTATAAAATAGTTTAAGGCATTAATTAGAGTTCTATCCTCGTGGGAACGATAATCTGGGCACTAATAGTCCCTTTATTACTTGATGCGTGCACTTGCGCACTTGGGTTGAAAGTAAGAGAACACAAGTGTTTTCTCTTACTGAACTAGAACTTTCTTCATCATAATATATTTTTCACCCAATAGCTTTTGACTCAACAAGTTTTTGGCGCCGTTGCCGGGATAGACACACTAAATTTTGTCCTTACTACTGTTTTAAGTACATACTCTGTATAGCTCATTTTCATTTTCTTTTCGTTATTCTGCCACATATTGTGTTGTTCATATTATCTGTGTTTTATGATTTATAAGTGAAGAAACTAAAACAGATTCTCACCACTCCACTGAAATACCTGACTTCTTCTTTGACCCTGAACCATAACGTACTTTACATAGGAGAAGAAGAGATCTCAGGGAAAATATTTGTGAAAATATGGCTGATCATAATAACAATAATGATGAAATTCCTGCTGAACAAAACTTCAGAGCTCTGGCTGCTCCTTTCAGGAATAAACCAGAAAGGGGAGTGATCCTTCCCCCATTAGCTCCCAACTTTGAACTCAAACCTATCATGTTTCACATGATTAGGGAAGCAGGAGTCTTCAATGGACTCCTTGATGAAGATCCTTACACACATCTCACAAACTTCCAAGATATCTGTGATAATTTTAGAATTGAGGGTGTAACAGAGGAAAGTATGAGAATGAGGCTGTTTCCTCATTCCTTGGGCTCAAAAGCAAAAACATGGATGAAAACCCTCACCCCTGGTTCCATACACTATTGGGAGGAACTTTATAATACATTCATAGAAAGATTTCTCCCTATGTCTCGCCAAGCTGATGTTATAGCAGAGCTGTCTAAATTTAGAATGTTTTATGGAGAAAATCTCTATGAAGCTTGGGAGAAATATAAGGACATCATTAGAAAGTGTCCAAACCATGGGGTGGAAAGTTGGGGAATTTTACAGTCTTTTTATAAAGGGATTGATCATACTTCTCAGTCACATTTAGACTTTGCTGTAGGAGGATATTTCTTTACAGGAACTCTTGAATCTAGGTACAAAATCATAAAAGGCACTGCAGAAAGATGTCTCCAATGGCCACTAGACAAGGTGAGCCTAGTAAGGAAGCCAGGCATGCTAAAATTAGACAAACAAACTGCCATGAAATCCCAACTGGCCACACTGATGAATGAGGTGAAGAATCTGAAAGCTGATCAAGAACAACCAAGGATGGAAGTCTTACAACTCACAACAACTGAGAGTGAACCTTGCTCAGCCTGTGGTGATCTCCATGATTCAGCAGACTGCCCATCCACTGCCTTGGTATGTTATGCAGAAAATTTTGGGAACAGAAACTTCACCCAATCCAGAGACAATCAGCAAGTAGGAAGCAACAATAATCAAAATCCTGGAGGAACTATAATGAAAGATCAGAAACACAATCCTCAATGGAGACCACCCACAAACCAAAGACCATACAACAATCAGCAGCAGCAATACCAACAAGGCAACAAAAATGGAGCATATGAACCACAAAGAAGAACCAATTATGCTCCGTTCCAAAGAGATGACGAAAGCATCAACACCCTGGAAAACTATGTCAAAGAATATGTCACCAGGAACGATGTTGTGGTCAGAAATATTGAATCCCACCTGGGACAGATAGCTGCTAGCCTCGACACCAGAACACCAGAAAAACTACCAGGGGATACTGAAGTTCTCTCAACCTCTTCTCGACAAGAATGAGAGGTAAGTAACATGTCTTGCTAAAGACATTAAAATAAGCGCTGACTGGGAGACAACCCAGCGGATACCTTTTCCCTTTACACAAAGAGCAAAGTTTTGGGATGGTTAACTTAACCACACAACTCCCAAAATGGAGGGAACGTCTGATCTTCAACTCTAAGTCCAAATAAGATACGTTCCGTTCTAGGAACGTAGTTTTGTGGTGGTTCAATAACCACACATCCCCATAAAAAAATAAAAAAATAAATTTTTATTGCAATTTTAATATTAATAAATAAGTAGTATTTCTTTACAATGCAAATTATATTTCGGTTTCTTTTATTAAGTAAGTTTGTATTTTATTTATTAGGAATTAGTATATTATTATTATTGTTATTTTAGAGTATAGGTAAAAGACAAAGGGAACGTTCCCTGGCTTAGGAGATAAGAGTGACAAGGACACCTGTCCCTGCTGAGTCGCTTACATATTTTGAAAATTTTGAAAACGTGCCCTGAAAAAGCAACTGTCTCCTCAGCCATTAATGCAACTGCTCCTACCCTATTTCCCTCTCTCCCACGTTTCTAACCTAAACCGTTCCACCTCCTTACCATCATCAGTAGCAGTTGAATACCACTAACCCTGACCACTCGTTCCATAACGTTCCCTTTCCACTACCTCTTAAACTCCCTGTCTTTAACCTCCACGTCCTGAAAAACTCCTCATTTTCCCTTCTCTGCATGCTTATTTAAACTCATCTCCTTCCTCCTTCAAAGCCTTACTACCATCTGCTAACTTAGAAACTTTTGCTCTTATTAAACCCTTCTCCTGCATTTTGCCATAACCTTTCCTTCTTCCATAACCATGACTAGACTATCAGTAACTGTTACCCTTGTGGGCAGGAACCTGAAATCACCGAAGAAGTTGTATCTCTGTACCCAGATAGAAACATCTTCTTGCAAGACAAGGCTCATCTTCCATCATTTGTGAAGAAAGCCTTAACCAGCCTCAGGTGGACTTTGTTCGCCACAGACGTACGGGAAGTCAACACCTCCTTGGTGGCTGAGTTCTTGTATCATGCAAAAAGGGTTTCCTGAGGGGTACACCACTGATGAGGTGACTGTGAGGGGAAAGAAAGTATCATTATCCCCTGCAGCCATCAATGAAGTACTCAATCTCCCCACCGTTTCCAAATGCCCATACCAAGAATACATAGAGAGCAGAGAGGTTTTAAAGTTCACGCGGGACGTAAATGACCTGATCACCATTGGCAACCCTGTTTATGCCAAAGGAGCCCTCTGCAAGGGGAGCTTGAGAGACGAAGCCAGATTTTGGGCTTTGTTTGCCAACTCTAACGTTACTCCCTCCACCCACGATGCCACTGTCAAGTGGGCACTTCAGGTGCAACTATACTGCATTATGAGGAACATTCCTTTTGATACAGTACCCCTTATTTATGGCAGCCTGAAGAAGGAGATTAGGAAGACTACTGTCTGCCTTCCCTGCCTGATTACGAAGCTCTGTTTAAGAGCTGGTGTGAAGACTTACAAATATGATGACATTGTGGTGGGGTCTGTCATCGATTTTAAAACCTGGAATGGTCTGAGGAGCACTTATATCGAGACAGACACTCCAGTCCCTGAAGAATTCAGGCGCAATGTTGTTGTTGATGATGATGAAGAGGGCCCTGAGGCCCCAATGAAGACAACCACAAAGGCCACCCCTTCAAAATCAATAACCACTTCTTCCTACGCCCAGGCAAGAAGAACCGTTCCCCTTCCCACCAAGGTAAAGAAGGAATCCCCTGTTGCTACTAAGAGCACACACCTGCTCATATTGTTTCCCATCAAAACTCAGATTTATCGTCTTCTCCTCAAGTTCCCCCGAGATTCGTAAAGCCTAAACAAGATGGCCCGTAGCTTTCTTTTATTTAGCCTGGATTGTTACAAATTCCAATGTCGTTTGTGTTTTCTTAAGTTACAAACTTATAGAGAGAGGGTGTGGCTCTTTATTCGAGTTCACCTTGTCGATTTTTTGCCATGGAGATGTTCCAGGATCTACCTCGGCTTCTGGTGATGCTAATGATCCGATTTCAATTTCGATTAAATCTGCAAGTTCATGAACTAGTGATTCTTTGACTAATAGTTATTTTGATTCAGGTATACGCATCCATTTCTTCTGATTATACTTTTCCTTGTTTTATGTATTTATGGCGTCATCTCAGTTAGAGATTGTAGAGTAGTCTCGTTCTGCTGGATCGGATTTTGAGTCTCCTCCTACCGCTTTAATAGCCCCATATCCCTAGGTAACTTATGAAGTTTTAAGCACCTTATCTGAGATGAGCATGGAAGACGTAACCCAGCTCAATCTCGGCAACCTTAGCAATTATGATATAGTTCCTCCCCACGAAAATAAGTCAGATTGCTTAGGGAGGAATCCAACTGATTTTTCTTTTTTCTTCTTTTACCGAGATCTTGTCACGAAACTCGGTATTCGGCTTCCTTTAACCGAATCTTAAATTTCCGTTTTAAACCATCTTCATAAAGCTCCCACTCAACTTCACCGAAATGCTTGGGGCTTTGTTAAAGCGTTTGAGTGTTTATGTGCCTATCTTACTTTGCCTTGCACAGTTTCTATCTTCTTTTCCTATTTCCAAGCCATTACATTTCGTATTGGCCGTGAACTTCCAGAAAGGAAGGGTTAGGTTAATATCTGGGGTTATCCCTTACAGAAACTTTTTCATGTTTATTCTGAGTCCTTCAAGAACTTTAAAAAGACAAATTATTTAAAGTTTCTGCACAACCCGGGAAAGAACCCTGGCTCCTTCGTTCTTCTGATGGAGAGGATACAGAGAAAAGTTTTCCCTTATATTGGTCACCTGACGATTATAATTTTGCTCCTTCCAGCTATAATTTTAAGGAGACCGAGTTGAATGATGATGAGATTAACGTGGCTTTTTCCATGGCTGCATATCTCAAATTGCATGGCTATGACTAGCGTGGTATCCTTCATTTTCGAATCTCAGGAGGAGTTGGATTTGGAAATGAGTATGATTTATGTACTATTTTTTTATTTGATATTTGCAGTATAATATCCCATTTTACATGGTTCCATTGCTTTTTATTTACAGTTCAAGATATGGAGGGACAACAAGATAAACAACCAAGCTTCTTAGCCGCCTTGAACCGAGGCAAGAAGATCGCGGTTCTCGACCTGACAACCTGGAAGAGGAAAACCCCTGATTCCAAGACCAAGAAATCGACTGCTGGGGATAAGTCCAAGGGGACTCTGACTGACAAAGATATCTCGGTTTCTTCACGGGCCTTAACAACTGCCACCCAGGAGTCTTACATCAACAACAAGAATGACACTGCTTTACAGCGTTGCATACTACAGTAAAACCACTCACATGGTTTCTCTTAATTTTACATATGTTATAATTGACATCTATACCTTCAGTTTGATATATTATAAGCCTTGTTTAGATAAGAAACGAAGGAGTTATGAATTTTCTAAGTTAGGAATTTTCTAAGTTATCAACTCTTGTCGTCAACTTCACTACAAATCGGGGAGCAAACAAAACAACAAAACTGCACCTTATTTTTACACACCTTATATCCTATATTTTATGACATTAAAGTTCACGTCCTAAGCTTCAAAATGACAGCTCCCACATTCTATTTGACAAAGAATTGAGTGAGATATGACTTACCAAAGTCATACACACAATACTTACGTTTTCTTATAAATTTTGACAACATCTCCACTTTTTTTCAGCATCTAGGAATTTCCCAATTCCTCGTATCAACATAACGTGATTAACACAATATTCACTCAATTCGAATCACGTCAAAAGATGATGGCTTAGAGCCATCTACTTTAAACTACCAAACCATATTTACATGTGTTCATTAATCTTTACAAAATATTTACATAGGCAACGTAAGCCTCTCAAAACTGTTTCTGCTAGTTATCACATCAGAACATATATACAGAGATCTCACAAAACATACATCCATGCAACTAACAGCTCCAAACATAATTTTAGTTTTCAACAGCTAGTCCTTTATCCTTATCCTTATCTTTCACTTTGGAAGTACCTGAAATATATCCTCATAACGCGAGGTAAGATAAACTCAATAAGCTCGGGGTTTATGGAGAAGTTTCCACCTACGAGTTCACTTCTTGTCGTACATGTTAATTTCCATACACAGATAGACATTATATATTCTCAGATAAGTAAGTTAAGTATTTTAATTCATTTTTACTTTTTAATTAATACCTGTAATCTTATAATTATAATTCCTTCACAAACAAAGCTTAAATAACATATTCTTCATAATTTCATTCTAGTAATTATATTAAACTAGAATTTACCTTTTTCATACAAACATACTTTGCTTCAAAAATTCAAAACTTACATCAGAATATATCCGAACACATCAGAACTTATCAGAACATATCAAAATTTATCAAAACATACCATAACATATCAGAACACATCAAAGCTTATCAAAACAAATCAGAACATATCAGAGCTTATCAAAACATATCAGCATCAACTGAAAATCATATACTTTCTTTATTATCAGAAATTCCACCAGAGCTATCCTTTTACGAAAAATCTCTACTTGTACGACCAAATTATTAAATGGCCCCGTACTGGAATGCTCATATACATAATGTATATATTTATCACAACATTCTTACTTCAAATCAAATACTTTGTATTAGTGTATAATAATTATACACCATTCATTAATTAATCATCAGATTCCTCACAACACAACAGTTTCACCTGTTGGTAACAGAATCATCACAGTACTTAAAGTACCTCAAATATAGAATTTCAAACACAACCATAATTAACTGACATACCAACAAACACATTAAATCAGTCAAATCATATCAATTCACATATGTCAATCAAATACAATAACCACTATAGCATGTTATTTATAAATTTAGGTTTAACATCATTCATTAAGTGAAGTCAGTAAAACATGCATATTATAACACCTCACAATTTTAAATTAAGTATTTAAAGTATCAAATGTAATTAAGTGAAGAATTAGTGCAAATCCTAAAGATTAGGCCAAAATACAAAGAAAGGGCAAAACAGTAATTAGCCAACACACAACCCTAGGAAGATAAAAATTGAGTAGAAGGTCTCATATGATAAAAATAACCCTGGAAATGGATTCAGAACGAAAAATTGAGTGGATAGGCAAGTTTTAGAAACATCAGTGAATAGTGTTTTTATCGGGTAAACATACCGCGGTACGATTGCACCGTAAAATGTGCCTGTTGAATTTTGAGCTCTAGGTTTCAAATATGAGTTATAAATGGTCTATAGAACTAGGAAATATGATTTCTGATAATATTTGATGGAATTAAGTCAGTTTGGGGAAGCGTGCCAACGGAGCGCGCACAGCTGAAAATAGTGTTTTCTCCGAACGACCGGAAAACTCCGGATTCATCTGATCAAGTATAATTAAAGGAGGATGGTTAATGTTAAAAATTAAAATTTCTAAATAGGTTTTGAATTTATGGACGTGTAGTGAAAATCGGAGGGAAATTCGGATGAGTTTTAAATCGCGTGGGACCCACCCACTTAAGCTTCACTTAAGCCACCTCACCACTCCACTATTCATCATCATCTCACTCTCCTCTCTCCCTCCAAATCACGCACACAGCCCCCTCCTCCCCTCATTATTGTGCAAATTTTAATTTGATAATAACTTAGCCATTCCTCAACCAAATCCAACTATTTTTGTCTTGAATCTTGATGGAAAACACCTCCTAAACACATTGGTACCAGTCTTGAGCTTTGAAATCGTTTGTGTGAGGAGATCCTACCCATTTTCAGCCGCGGTTTTGAGGAGAAAATTCATGTTCTTGGAGCTTCCAAGTGCTCCAATGGTGGAGTATAGTTAGTAGGAGCCTTGTACCTTCCATTTGGGTGAGTGTTCTTGCATTTTAAACGATTGAATGTGATGATTTGATTTTGAACCCTAAACCTTTGATTGTTGATGAGTTATGTTAGAGAGCTCAAATGAAAAATATGTATTAGATGATAATGCCTTAGAATGACGTATTAAAGCTAGAAATGCCATGAAAAATTTAGGTGAAAAAATGGATTTTTAACATAGAGAAATTTTGGTGGTTATGACTTGGATTTTTGGAAATGTGTTAGGATGTATTGGTGAGTTGTTGAATGATTGTATGTTGATAATATGAGACGGTATGAGGTGTGGAATGGTTAAAAATTGAAAGAAATCCTTTGGTATTACATAAGGCATAATTCGGCCATGTCAGAGAAAGTGAGGAATTGTGTTGGAAAAATTATTGGGATGATGTGTTGTGTAATTAAATGGTAATTTAGATGGTTTGTATGGTGATTGGACGGTTGGAAAACCAATAGAAAAATAATTGGAAGTGTTAAGTGTTGAATTGACCTATAGTGAATTATTAAGCAAACTGATGCGTAAAAGACGTAAAACGGTGAAACGACACTTGAATTAGCCTCTTGGCAACCTAAGGATGAGTAATAAAATGAGAAAGAAAATTTAGAAAAATAAATCTCAAAATAACACCAATTTGGCCGAACCTTCAAAAAGGAAGGGGAGGATTTTGTGATTTTCGCGTTTTGATGGAATTTGACGTATATTGATGGTTGTACATGGTTGTATAGGTTGTCGTACGTCGATCTGAATCCCAAACCGTGAATCAGTGGATTGCCCTTGGTCCCGGACCAATTGGGTTGAGGTAAGTGTTTGGATTAATGCATGCGTAATTGTGAATTGGCATGCGTTTTGTGAACTTTGAGTAATTGGGAACGTCCTATGTGTAAGCGTTCTGTTGAGTAACAAACTTGGAACCTAAGCTGCTGTGGAGCTAGGTGAAAGACATTTGAGGTAACCTCTTGGTACTGGGGCTTGTTCCCCTTTTCTGTTCCACCATACCCGTTGAAGGTAATGGTAGAAAGTGTATATGAGTAGTGTAGAACAGCATGAGCATGCATGTAGCATTTATGAGGGTACTTATGTACCGAGTCTCTGGCCAGTAGACAGTGTAGCCTTCAGGCAGTGCAGACTTCCACTAGATAGGTCTCTGAGAGGGAGTTTCAGTTGACCTAAGGTCGTGGTGTGTCATCCGGTAGGAGCACACTAGGAATGTCTCGGGTGTATATGGATGGAAGGGGTACCTTGGTTGTGGTTCTTGGAACACACCTTGGATGATACCTGTAGGCTTATATGCGGAGGACGTTGCGTGGTATTGGTAGCTACCATTCCAGCTTCGTCGTATTTTATATCCTGATATTCCCCAGTTTCTCTAAATCCCTTGCTATATCTCGTTTTGAAAGTGGTTGTTTTATATTACTTATATGCATCGAAGTGAACCATTGGGCGGAGTTTTCTCCAGAACCTCTGTGTTACTGAGATATATGCGTATATCTCACCCCGTCTCGGGGCACTATTTCAGGAGGTAGCAGTGGCAGTGGAGCGGCGGGCAAGAAGCCTGTGGGATGATTAGATGGAGCATTTCATTATTTTGCATTTTGTTGGCCATGTGGCCTAGGCTAGACTTAGGGCATGAACATCTCATATGTATGTAGGATGAGTTCAGTAGCATATTTGTTCATGTCATTTTGCCTAAGTTTAGTAGTTTATGTCATTAAGCTTATGTTTTGATTTGTATTTAAGTTGTAATATTTGGGAAGATTGTAAATTTAAGTTGAAGTTACAAGTTGTAATATGTAAGTGTATGTTGTAAATGGAAAAGAGATGCATGATGTATTATGATGGAAAGGCCTTAGGCCTATTTTAGGTTTATGACTACTTGTACGTTGGATATATGCATGAAATTGGAGTTGGTGATTTAAACTACTTAAGAATTTAAAGTGAGCTATATGTGTAATAAATATAAACTGGATTGGGTTGTAAGTGCCCGAAGGCGTTGTTGGTCCTTGTGTGTGCCACCCATTGGATTATTATTGGATTATTAGGTACATTTGAGGTACTTTTGGAGCTTATGCAAATATGGGGATTTCAGGAAAAACAAAGGAAACCCTCGCGAATTTTCTGTAGAATTGGCAGATTTTAGACGAATTTTGGGAGAACATATCTCCCTCCACAGAGGTTTGATAGGGACGTGACATACACCATTTTGAAGCTTGAGATGTCCCCATACATGGTGATAAAATATGAGGTTGTTCTGAGCTAGGCGCTGGACTTGGGAGGGCTGTGAACACAGCTTCCTTGTTTGCCCTGCACTTGAGGGTTGTTCTGGCCGGTTTTTGAGAAATTAATTCCCGCTTCGTTTCTCAGTCAAATTAAGCGTATGATATATCAAATTGAAGTTTGAGGTGTATAGTTTGTAGTATAAAAATTTGAGAACAATTAGATGAGTGTATTTGCTGCAGAAATTCGTGGAGTGAGAGAGGTTTTGAGCTGTTTTGGGGTTGGTTGGCTGTTTTGCTTATCCAACTTCAAACGGCGATAACCGGAGCAAATGAGCTCGGAATTGAGTGTGTGATAGCTTATTAAAAAGGGAATTAAGTAAGACAAAAACATAATCTGAGAGGAAGGTCTGGTTGTGAGCGGTTTGTTCACAGAAAAATAACTGGTGAATCATGTTAGAATAGGCAAAAACGTAAGATTGAGAAATTGGCTAAGTGGGTTTATAAGGACCCCTTACTAACTTATAATAAGTAATGTAAGATATAAAATTAGTTAAAATAAGTATTCCGCAAGAGTTTACAGTTACAGTCACAGCTTTTAATTATTACGCTTTTTATCGTTTTAAATGCTTGCGTAATAATCGGAAGAAGTTTATTCGCATTTTTATAAATAAATTGTTGTGATTGTAACTGCGCTTAATATCATAATTAATGTTAACAATACCGATGTACAACGGGCTGTTACATTTTTTGGTATCAGAGCAGTTTTGCAAGGGAACTTTGATAATGCATTACTGTATCTTGTGTTGCATAGCTATCTGTGAACTGTTTATGATTAATGTATATGTGATTCCTCAGTGTGGGTCTGATCAGCTCATTCCTTTGTGTTACATGTACAGCTATCATGAGCAGGGCACGGGGTCACCGTGGAGCTAGAGGTACAGGTCGTTTAGTAGCACCAGATCCTATTACTGCAGTTCTGAATGCTCTGCAGGAAGAGACTGCTGCAAATAGAATTATGACCGAGACCCTGATGAAAAATAATCAGGATATGATGCATGCCTTCATGAATGAGATGAGGGAGGATAGGGCTCGGCACAGGAGGGATGATTCTCCTCCACATACGGCTACAGAGACTCATACCTGTACGCCATCTGTTACACCTCACCAAGAGGGGAGTGGGGCTAGTCGTCATTCGGCAGAGGCTAGTTGTCACACTACTGATCCTACCTATATCCCAGAGCCTTCTGTGGATCCTTCTGTGGTTGCTCAATCTGCTGGGGTTGCTGGGCAAGTATTTGTGGGTACTGATGAGCAGAGACTCATTTCTTTTAGAAAACATAAACCGCCATCATTTCAGGGGTCAAGGGACCCGAAAGTAGTGACTACCTGGTTGAGGGGTATGGACAAGATATTTCAGGTTATGGGGTGTCAGGATCCCCAGAGGTTATTATATTCTGTTTATATGCTTGAGGGAGATGCCCACGAGTGGTGGTACACTACATCTCATCCTTTTATTATTCAGGGGGGAGAAATCACCTGGGCCTTATTTGAAAGATTATTCCATGAAGAGTACTTTCCCAGGGATGTTCGAGAAGCTAAACAGGGTGAATTTCAGAAATTGGTACAGGGTACCATGACTGTTGATGCCTATGTGGCAAAGTTTAATGAGCTAGTGAAATTTGCTAATTATGGGGATGTGCTGCCGACTCCTGAGTTCTTATCCGCCAAGTTTCAGAGAGGTCTTAATGAGAAAATTGCAAAAAGAATGTCCAATACTATTGTGAGGAATTTTGCGGATCTTGTGACCCAGTGCAAACAGGTAGAAAGTGTTTATAATCGCTATCCAAAATCTGGTTCTTCGAGGACATCTGGTCCTCCAGGTAATAATAACAAGGGTGGTTATCATCAGAATAACAACAGAGGTAGGGGGTTGCAGGTAAGGCAGCCTCTGGGACAGTTCAAGAGAGGAGGTGGTCAGAGAAGTGGGTTCAATGACAGGAATTCTAATCCCCGTTGTGATAAGTGTAAGAGATTTCATCAAGGGCCTTGTACTACGGCTCCAAATGCTTGCTTTAAGTGTGGTAAGGTTGGGCATTATGCCAACAATTGTTATAGCAATACTGGGCAGGCTGCGAATCTGCAGGCCTTGCCATCTGCTCCTACGGCTGGGCGTGTTTATACTACTAATGCGCAGCAGACGGAAAAGGCACCAAATTTGGTAAAAGTATAATTTTCATCTCTAATATTGATTTATCTGTTTTATTTGATTCTGGAGCTACGCACTCGTTCGTGGCTGAATATGTGGCTACAGGGTTAGAATTAAAAGTGTCACGGATGATTCCCCTATGCGTATTACTACGGCTACAGGAGAGGTTAGTGATTCCTCCTTCATTTGCAAAGAGGTCGGGTTTGTCTACGATGGCAGGGGCTACACTATCGATTTAATTATCCTTCCCCTGGCCTCTATTAATTTGATATTGGGCGTGGATTGGTTGTCTCAAAACTGCGCAATGATTGATTCCTGCGGCAAGAGGTTGATATTATCTAACGAGAAGCCCTCGGTTACTTCGTCTCCCTTTTTGTCTATGTGTCAAGCTGTTAAAGCCTTGAAGGCTGGAGATCAGGGTTATATTTTCTTGGGTGGATTGGTGGGTGGTAAGGAGATTGAAATTTCTACGATTCCGGTAGTTAATGAGTTTGTGGATGTATTCCCTGATTAGATACCGAAATTTCCACCTGAGAGAGAGATTGAATTCTCGATTGAATTGTTGCCTGGTGTGGGGCCTATTTCCTTGGCTCTATACCGGATGTCGCCACTTGAATTGGCTGAGTTGAAGAAACATATTGAGGAGCTGTCTGCAAAGGATTTTATCAGACCGAGTGTGTCTCCGTGGGGAGCACCGGTAATCTTTGTGAAAAAGAAGGATGGAAGCATGAGACTGTGTACTGACTATCGGCAATTGAATAAATTTACAGTTAAGAACAGGTACCCATTGCCGCGTATTGATGACTTGTTGGATCAGTTGAGGGGTGTCTGTGTGTTTTCGAAGATTGATCTCCGGTCCGGATACCATCAGATTCGGATAAAGCCGGAGAATGTGCCTAAAACAGCGTTTCGTTCAAGATATGGACACTATGAGTACCAGGTGATTCCATTTGGGCTTACAAATGTCCCGACAGTGTTCATGGACTATATGAATCGTATCTTTAAACCGTATTTGGATCAGTTTGTGATTGTGTTCAACGACGATATCTTGAGCTATTCTAAGAGCAAAGAGGATCATACTAAGCATCTGAGGACTGTATTGCAGATATTAAAGGATAAAAAGTTGTATGCAAAGCCGTCAAAGTGTGAATTCTGGCTATCTGAGGTCCAATTTCTGGGTCATGTTATTTCTGATAGGGGTGTTGTGGTAGATCCAAATAAGATTGATGTTGTTATTGACTGGGAACAGCCGAAAACTGTTACTGAGATCCGGAGCTTTCTGGGTCTTGCTGGATATTATCAGCGGTTTATTGAGGGGTTTTCTACAATGGTACTGCCATTGACCCGATTGACACGAAAGGATACTCCTTTTGTGTGGACCCAGGAATGTGAGAGGTGTTTTCTGGACTTAAAAGAGAAATTGACTACTGCTCCTGTGTTGACCCTCCCCGATCTGGAAGGTGAGTTTGAATTATACTGTGATGCTTCCAAGAATGGTTTGGGGTGCGTGTTGATGCAAGAAAGGAGAATTGTTGCTTATGCTTCGAGGCAGTTGAAGCCTCATGAAGAAAATTATCCGACGCACGATTTGGAACTTGCTGCAATTGTGTTTGCCTTAAAAATCTGGAGGCATTTTCTGTATGGGATGAAGTTTGCTGTGTTCAGTGATCACAAGAGCTTAAAGTATTTATTTGATCAAAAAGAGCTGAACATGAGACAGCGAGGTTGAATTTTTAAAAGATTATGACTTTGAGCTGAAATACCATCCGGGTAAAGCTAATGTGGTAGCAGATACATTGAGTAGGAAGTCTGTCAGCGTGTCCCAGTTGATGTTGTGGGATAGCGAAGTGATTGAACAATTCCGTGATTTGAAATTGACGGATGTCTTTATTGGTAGTGTGGAAGAATTTGAGTGCTTACGGGTGGAAAATAAATTGTATGAGAAGATTAAAGAAACATAGGTACGGAATGGCAGTGCCAAGTATTTGAAAGGGCAGAGTGGTATAGCTTTGAATGAGCAAGGACTATTGATGTACCAGGACAGGATTGTAGTGCCCAAAGAGTTAGCAGAGGAGGTAATGTTTGAGGCCCATAAGGGTCAGTATGTTGTACACCCAGGTGCCACAAAAATGTACCAGGATCTGAAAACTAAGTTCTGGTGGCCTGGGATGAAGAAGGATGTAGCTGAGTATGTGTCAAAGTGTTTAATTTGTCAGAAAGTTAAGATAGAGCATCAGAAACCTGCAGGATTACTTCAACCATTGGATATACCAGAATGGAAATGGGAGAGCATCTCTATGGATTTTGTTGTTGGTTTGCCTCGGACTCAAACTGGTCACGATTCAATTTGGGTAATAATGGACAGACTTACAAAGTCTGCACATTTTCTCCCAGTGCGAGTGGACTTCTCTACGGAGAAACTAGCTAAGTTATATGTAAAGGAGATTGTAAGGCTCCACGGGATACCGGTTAGCATTGTTAGTGATCGGGACCCGAAATTCACTTCTCATTTTTGGGGATCCTTGCAGCAGGCTTTTGGCACTCAGGTTCGGCTGAGCACTGCGTATCACCCGCAAACGAATGGTCAGACAGAGAGGACTATACAGACACTTGAGGAAATGCTGAGAGCTTGCACACTTGAGCAGGGCACTGCTTGGGATAGATATTTATCACTGGTAGAATTTTCTTATAATAACAGTTTTCACTCCAGTTTGGGCATGGCACTGTATGAGGCATTGTATAGGCGGAGATGTCGGACTCCTACCTGTTGGACTGAGGTAGGTGATAAAGAGAGATTTGAGCCGAATTTTGTGCAAGAAACTACAACATAGATTGAAATCATCAGAGAAAAACTAAAACAGGAACAGAAACGACAGAAGAGTTACTATGATAATAGACACAGACCGCTGGAA
>NW_026897269.1:0-30899 GCF_033153095.1 Gastrolobium bilobum | reverse complement strand
CAATCTCGTTATTATCTCTTTCATCATAAGACGAGAATTCCAACAAATTTACTACCTCACTTGGAGCCGAAATTATTTCATCAAACTTACTTTACACCCACAATAGTGTTTCACTATCACACTTCAAAAAAAATTTACACACTATGCCTCACCTCTTGTATCCAATTCTGACATACTATTGTCCATTTACAAATATCTGACCTCATATTTTGCGTTAATCACATGGAAGAACTCTCAATACAGTGGGTAACAACATTTACAGGTTTTAACCGCTCGAGCTCTTGCTGTCCTCAGGGCTCTCATTTCATTCTTCTCACTGATAGTTTACATGTAAGTCACTATTATAATAATTCACATTCTCTTCGTAATTTCATACACATTTCTTAACTCTCAATAGTTCCTTCTTTCATGTTATTGTTCAAATCCATAGTCCATTATCTCTTCCTTGCTTATTCTTCTCACAGATTGTTTTCTCTTTTACTTTGACTATTCACTTGGCATAGTTCATAACATAATCTCTATTCCGTGAATCAAGAATTTTCTCAAAGTTCTGTACACATCTCACATATACTTCCCATCACACAGGGATCTTCTAAACATATTCGTCCTATCACAAAAGACTAATTTCACCTCAATCCGTGCACTGGAAAATTATATCAATCCTTGCACTAACACTTATACCTCAACTCATTAACTAATCTTATCATTTTTGTTTTGACATTACACATTAGCTCTTTTGCTAAACACATAATTCCACACTTTATTGTAACTTAGTTCATACACTAATCACATGATTTCCCATCAGGTTGTACATTAGCTCATTCTCTAATCATACAATCTTTTCAGATACTTCCCATCATCGGGGATTTCATTCGGCCTCATTGTCCTTTTACAAAAAATTTAATAATTTACCTCAACACGGATAATTAGACGCTCAGGCCATCACAAGGTGTACATACATATATATGTATACTGGCACTTAGGCCATCACTGGATTATTATCCGTTTATTCATCAGAATAGGTATACTGGCCATCAGGCCATTAGGTATTATTCACAATGCATTACAACATCCACAAGTAATTAGGCCATTTAAATTACGATATTCATTCTCTGAGATTTCCAAGAGACCTCCATCATGGATCAATCCTCTTATGCTTCGTAACACCGGAATCTCTACATAGTAGCCATTTCCAAGGAGAATTCCACACATTAACGCACACATGTAGTCATATTTGTTTCCTTCATGGCATATCGGTCAAGCTAAACCATTATTCCGTTACGGACAATCATACTCTCAATGAACCTTGTTCAATGCCATCCATGGCGATTCTCTCAACTTCTTCCTTATACATATAATACATAATTAATTCATCTCGCCTATGTTTAATCAGCACTACCTCCTTATGAGTTTAAATCCCATATTTCAATATATCTCAATTTAACAATTGACCAGCATTATAATTTCAAGTGGTCAAATCCCATAGGATTAATCATCAATTATTCTATTTATTTCTCTGCATGAACCATCTCAATTTGTTTAAGTGTACATCATCCATCAAGGACTTATAACTTCTAGTCAACATAAAATATTCAAACTCATGCCTAAACATATCTGTTCATCATTTTCAATAACCCAACAGGTTCTAATCTTCCACCTTGATGAAGTCCCTCCACCACGTCCACCTGGACATAATTGTTTTTACTATACAACACATATACTTGGAAACTTCACCAATACCTTTTCCATACTATGGACTCATCTCAATTATATATCTTTATTATTCATGGTACTACAAGGTTCATCCATGCAATACCGTACATATCATAGATTTGTTTACAACTTTCACATACAATCCAGCTTTATAAATTTCATCTACAAGGTCAGACAAAACATTTAAGTATGTTTCCCTGAAGTCCTATAATATTCATATTTTACTTACTGCCATCTCTTGTCCATGGAGCAGTCAACACTGCATCCACAACATCAGGCTAAGGACTTACATTTGGTGTTCCAAGGTTGCCACGCAGGCTTCTTACGATGACTACGCATGTAACACAAAGGAATGGGTTGATCAGACCCACACTAAGGAATCACATATGCAGTAATCGATAAGAATCTACATACAACTATGCAACACACAACACAACTATATATTCATTATCAGAGTTCCCTAACAAAACTGCTCTGATACCATAAAATGTAACAGCCGTTACGTACCGGTATTGTTAACATTAATTATGATATTAAGCGCAGTTACAATCACAGCAGTTCATTTAAAAAAACGAGAATAGATTTTTTCCGACTATTACGCGAGCATTTAAATCATAAAAAGCGTAATAATTAAAAGCTGTGACCGTAACCGTAAACTCTTGCGGAAGACTTATTTCAACTATTTTTATAACTTACATCATTTATTATGAGTTACTAAGGAGTTCCCATAAACTCACTTAGCCTATTTCCAACTTTACATTTTTACCAATTCGAACATGTTTCACTCTAAATTTTTCTGAGACCAAACCGATCGCAACCAACCCTTCTTCTCAGATTATATTTTTGTATTACTTAATTCCCTTTTTAACAAGCTAACATACGCTCAATTCGGAGCTCATTTGCTCCGGTTATCGCCGTTTGAAGTTGGATAAGCAATTAGCCCAAACAACCCCAAAAACAGCTCCAAACCACTCACATTGCTCGAATTACTGCACTCAATCCACTCAACCATTTGCTCTCAAATTTTTATCCTACAAACTAGACATCTAAAAATTCATTTTGATATATCACACGCTTAATTTGGCGGAGAAACGAAGCGGGAATTAATTTCCCAAATCCGGTCCAGAATCTGCCTCAGGTGCAGGGGCACATGGGCAGTCCGTGTTTCTCTATTTGTTTCAGGCCGAAGCTCAACCCAGAATTTCCTCAAATTTTGACACAAGGTAGAGGACATCTCAACCTTCAAAATGGCGTATGGCACGTCCCTAGGGGACTTCTATGGAGGGAGATATGCTCTCCCGAAGTTCGCCTAAAATCTGCCAATTCTACAGAAAATTCGCCAGAGTTTCCTTTGTTTTTCCAATAATCCCAAATCTGTAAAAGATCATTTAAACCTCAAATGTACCTAATAAACACATGATAATACAGTAATAATCCAATGGGTGGCACACACAAGGACCAACAACGCCTTGGGGCACTTACAACCCAATCCAGTTTATAGTTATTAAACATAGAGTCCATATTAATCATTCTTAAGTAGTTACAATCACTAACACCTTTTTCATGCATATTTCCATCATACATATTATCATAACCTAAAATAGGCCTAAGGCCCTTCCATCATAATTAGACATGCATCAATACTATTACAATATGGCTTTACAAATTACAACTTGAAACTAAAACTTCAAATTACATTCTTCTAAAATTTCAACTTAATTTAAAAGACAACATAACCAAATACATCACTACTAGACTTAGGAAAAATGGCATGAACAAGATGCTAATGAAGCTACTAATAAATACAAATGACATGTTCATGCCCTAAGTCTAGCCTAGGCCACACGGCCAACAAAATGCAAAATAAGAGACGCTTCATCGCTCACTCTGCGGGCCTCTTGCCCGAGGCTCCTGCTCCACTGCTACCTCCTGAAATAAATGCCCCGAGACGGGGTGAGATATACGAATATATCTCAGTAACCAAGAGGTTCTGGAGAAAACTCCACCTAATGGTTCACTTCGATGCATATCAATAGAATACAACAACCACTTTGAAAACGGGATATAGCAAGGGATTTAGAGAATGAGGAATATAAAGAAAACAAAATACGACGATACGGGATGGTAACCCCAATTCCACGTACGCCCTCGGCATATATAAGCCTATGGGTGTCATCCAAGGTGTGTTCACAGAAACCACAACCATGATGCCCAAACCAACCAAAACGCCAAAGACATTCCTAGTGTGCTCCTACCCGGATCACACACCATGACCGCAGTCAACTGGAACTCCCTCCTGGAGACCTATCCAGCGGAAGTCCGAAAATGCCCGAAGGCTAATAAAACTGTCTACTAGCCAGAGACTCGGTACTGCAGTACCCATAGCAATAATGCATGCATGCTCATGTGTTCTATACTATTCATACACACTTCCTACCGTTGCCATCAACTGGCAAGGTGGAACAGAAAAGGGGAACAAGCCCCAGTACCAAGAGGTTACCTGGAATATTGTTTCCACAAGCTCCGCAGCAGCTTATCCCTCAACTTGGTACACAGCAGAATGCCTACACAGAGGACATTCCTAATCACTCACAATTCAAACAATACATGCTACTTTACAATTACAGATGCATTGAACCAATTACTTACCTCAATCCACTTGGTCCAAGACCGATGGCAACTCACTGAATCAAGATTCAGGATTCAAGTCAACGTACGACAACCTATACAATTACGTACATCCATCAGTACGCGTCAAATAGCATCAAAATGCAAAATCACAAAAATCCTCCCCATCCTCCCTTGATGGTTCGGCCATTGTAGTGTAAATTTGAGATTTATTTTTCTAAATTTTCTTTCTTGTTTTGTTACGTCTCATTAGGTTGTCAATAGGCCAGTTCAAGTGCCGGTTCGTCATTTTCGCGTCGAATTCCATCAAAACGCGAAAATCGCAAAATCCCCCCTTTTCCCTTGGAGGTTCGGCCATATAGGTGTTAATTGGGGATTTATTTTTCTAAATTTTCTTTCTCATTTTAGTACCCATCCTTGGGTTGCCATAAGGCCATTTCCACTGTCGTTTCGCCGTTTTACGTCTTTTAAGCATCGTTTCGCTAAATATTTCGCTCTAGGTTCATTTATGCCAACTAAACCACTTATTATTTTTCCATTGATTCTAACACTTTCCAATCACAACACAACCCATCTAAGCACTATATAACTACACAAATCATCATCCAAATCATTTTTCATCATCAATTCACTCATTTTTCCTCAAAGGTTCGAATCTTGCCCTATGACATTCCAAAGAATTTCCATTCAATTTTAATCACTCCAACCTTCACACAACCTATTATATCATCATACCATCATGCCACAATTCATCAAACAAGTCTCAACACCAAAATTCACAAGTCCAAAATCATGATCATCAAATTTTTCTAAGTTAAATTCATCAATTTTCACCAATAAATGTCATCGCATTTCTAGCTTTAATACATCATTCTAACACATTATCATCTAATACACATTTTCAAATTGAGCTCTCTAACACAACACATCATCAAATCAAGCTTTAGGTTTCCAAAAATTCAATCACAATTAAACCATGTAAATGGGATGGAAACATACTCACAACAAAGGCTAGAAGCTAACCCAAGACTCCTCCAAGCAATGGAAGATCAAAAAGCTCCATGGACAACCATTTTTTCTCCAAAATTTCGTGGCTGTAAATGGCCAATATCTCCCCAAATACACGGTTTCAAGGCTCAAGAGTGGTACCAATGTGTTTAGAAGGTTGTTTCCAACAAATTTCAACACAAAAATCACTTGATTTGGTTAAGAAATGATCAAGTTATGGTGAAGAGAAAATTTGAATGCAAATGGGGTTTTTGGGGGAGGGGGCTGCGGGTTTCATGAAGAAGAAGGGAGGAAAGTGATGCATGAATAGTGCCAAGCACATGTGGCTTAAGTCACTTAAGTGGGGTGGGTCCCACCGCCACCTCACGCGATTTAAAACTAATCCGAATTTTCCTCCGATTCCACTAAACGTCCGTAAATTCACAACCTATTTAGAAACTCAAATTTTTAACATTAACTATTCCCCTTTAATTAGGCTTGACCAGATGAATTAAGAGTCCTCCATTCGTTCGGAGAAAACACTGTTTTAAGCTATTACGCGCGCCATTGGCACGCTTCCCCAAACTGTCTTAATTTCATCGAATATTATAAGAAATCATATTTCCTAACTCATTAGACCATTTTTAACTCATATTTGAAACCTAGAGCTCAAAATTCAACTGGCACGTTTTACGGTGCAATCGTAACGCGGTATTTTTACCCGCGAAAAACACTATTCACTGATTTTTCTGAAACTTGCCTGTCCACTCAATTTTTCGTTCTGAACCCATTTCCAGGGTTATTTTTACCATCTGAGACCTTCTACTCAATTTTTATGTTCCTAGGGTTGCGTGTTGGCTAATTACCGTTTTGCCCTTTCTTTGTATTTTGGCCTAATCTTTTGGATTTTCACTAATCCATCACTTGATTGCTCACTTAATATTTTAACTACTTGATTTAAAATTGTGAGGTGTTATACCACAGGCTTGAGACAGGCTTTTATTTTTTGTAAACGAACTAGGCCACAGGCTAATATTATATTCGTAACAGGTAACAGGCTATGGCCAGTCTGACACGTTTAAATACAGGCTTGGCCCGTTAAGATCAAAGCTCGGCTCAGCTGGGCCCGTTAACACCCCTACTATCTGCCACATGATCTTTCTCATTTTTGGTGTTTATTTTTCAAACGTCCTTTTATTTTTCCATTTGGATGGTTTATATTTCTATCTAAGTTTTGAATTTCGATGATGCAGATTCTGCAAAGGACAGAGATATTTTCTGAATTCACTGTCCCCATCCTTTACTTTCACCTCAACTTCATCAAGCACTTTCATAACTCATAGCTATATGTTGAATTGCGAATTGGGTCAACCACATTCCGCTATGGTGGGATGATAGAAAATAATGACAAAGGAAAGAAGCTAGAGGAAAATTGCTAATGAAATCAACAGCTAAATAAAATAAAGGCAATAATGGTGAATCTCATACCATTGAAAAGAAGCCTAAAGCTATTTTGTTGTTATTACTCTAAAGTAGCAAATGCATAATTAATTTAACGAATTTATGTTAAAGTGAGGAATAACAAAGTGGCAATAGTTTTCCTAGTTTCTCATGTTGCAGAAGAAATTATTCCTCTTCTGCATACCCATTAAATATACGGGACTCATTATATTAAAGAAAAAAGATGGATGAGACATTTTTATGAGTCTGTAATAGGGGAATAGTTTCTCCGGAGAAATCAATTTCCATTCAATTATATGACAACATGGTTTATTTTATCTCATTGATCTCTTGTCTTGGAGGATTACGTAAAGATTTTTTGTTCTTTCCATTATAGTTGATTATATAGTGTAGAAGTTGGGAGCGGTAGATGGATCAGGGATGGAAATTTCAGATAAGGTTTTGGTGATGCTTGTTTGCTACTGTCACAATTTTAATTAATGACAAATGATTGACTTATATGAAATTTTAGCTCGTGGACAGGCCCTATCTCGTGGGATTATATAAGTTTTTTGCTCATGCAGGCTTTTTTATTTGTAGGATTTTTTGCCTTAACACGTGCGAGCTAGGGCCTAACAGGAAGAGATAGCCTGTTTTGATGACTCTACTTTATATGTAAATTTAGGGGTGACAATATGGGTTGAGCACGACGGCAGTGGCGGAGCCAGCATGACATGTTAGCAAGTGCAAAAAAATTCAGCTAGTGCCCAAATAGCTACGGTTCTTTGGCTACGACCAAAACGTGGCTAATTTTCAAAAAATTTGAAATTTGCTACTTTTCAAATGTAGCTAAATGAACGTGGCTAAATAAGCCAGTGCCAAGGCAACTGTAGGCCACAACGTGGCTCCGCCACTGCCCGGCGGGTCAACCCGCCAAAACGGGACGAGTTGGGTTGAGATTTTCAACCCACCAACCCACTTCAACCCGCCCCGCCTAGAAGTGGGTCAAAACGGGTTGACCCGTTGGGTTATATATATATATTTTACAATTAAGTAGTATTTCATTTGTCATTAAATTTTTGTGATATCCAATTTTTTTTTTACATTAGTACTTCTTAGAAAAAATAAAAAATAACAATTTTATTTATGACAAATGTTATCTTTATATGGAGACGAATGAGTTCCTAAAGAATGTTTTGACAAATATTAGTATACATTTAAGATTGAGATTGAGAAAAATTAAAAGAAGTGTGAAATAAAATAAAATAATATTAGAAAAATTAATAAAATATAATTTATTTTTAAATTTTAATTATTTATTTTTTTAATTGACGGGTTGGGGGGTTGACCCCGCCAACCCACCATAAAACGGGGTGAGTTCATTTTTCCCACCTATATTTAATGGCGGGTTAACCCGCCCTGTCCCGTTTTTGGCGGGTTGGTGGCAAGGCGGGGCGGGCCAACCAACGTTAAAAGCATGTTTATAGTACTCACATTTAATCAACAACGAAAAACCATTGTTAAAAGTAGGGGGGTGTAAATAGGCTGGATAGAGATAGGCTTTAGCTTAAATAGGTCAGACACATGTAAAATACTTTAGGCATGGCCAGATTCGTTAGCTTGTGCACGCCCAAATTATAAATTTAGCATGGCGTATATTTAAAAAACAAAAGTCTTGACATAGACTTGTTAGCCTGTTTAAGCCTTCAAGACGTTCAATAATTAAAGAAAATAATTTAAAATAAATAATATAAAATAGGTCGGCCTATAAGTTTATAGGCCCTCTATGTAAAAGAAAGTCTATGAGATACTTTCTAAATAATTTTTTTAAGATCCGAAACTGTTCTATAATTTAATTCTTTCATTGAGTAGTTAATAATAATAATTTATTCCCCCCTCCTCTCCTTCTACGGTAGTATAGTATAGGATATAGAATCAGATATATTAATTAGCATTTTAATTAACATTTATTTATTTAGAATTAAGAAATCCCTCCCTCCTCGATGTATGTAAGTGACAAAACAAAGATGGATTGGATATTTGGATTGGATTGGGCCCAAAACAAAACAAAACAAAGATGATGCTGCTGAAAATAACACCCGACCCAAGTCCATTCATTGCATTGCTTTTACTCAGTGTAGTGTAGTGTCTGATTGTCAAGTCAAGTGTGGCCCTCTCCAATGCAAATCAATGTAATGTGCTTTGGACACTTGACCACGCGCGCACTTTTTAGCAGGTAATCTATAATAATTTGATTTCAGCGCAAATATTATAATTTAAAGTTTTATTATAATTAATTAAAGATGGATTGGATTGGGCCAAAACAAAACTGATCAAAATAACCAACCATTGCTCTTAGTCTCTCTCACCTCTCAATGCATAATCCGAAACATGCAGATGCAGTCTCATCTCAGATGAGAAATTTACAATTTACAATTTTCAAAGATTTTTCTTCTAAAATTGGGCGGGATTTAATTTAATAACACTCACTCATTCCTCTTTTTCTTCTCTCTCTCTCTCTCTTCTCCACCAAAGAAAAACCCTAAGCCTAGCCCCCTTCTCTTCTCTTCTCTTCTCTTCAATCAAGCTCAACTCAACTCACAATAACAATACTGTTGAAGATCTTGTACAACAAGATAAGCTACCAACTACAAGCAGCTCCTCAACTCACAGGAAAGGAACTTTCTTTCGCCTCTGCTTTTATTTCATTTCATTTCATTTCGTTGGTTCTACCATTTATTTTAAGTGTGTTATTGCGTTTTTTTCTTTTTTCTTTTTGTTTCAGCGACCATAAAACATGTATTTTTATTTGTATTTGTAGCTCAGCTTAAAAAAGACACTGAACAGAGGCATTTCTCCTCTTGATGGCACCCGACTCTGAGCCTCTTGAGTTGAGATTCTTCTCAAAAATCTTCCTTTACTTGCTGCTGAGGATAAGGTAACTTCTGATACCATACCATACCTTTATTTTTTCTTAAATCCTCATTGTTAATAATGTACGTCATGTATTTGTTTGTGCTCTATAGTCTATGGTTTATTCATTGTATCTGTATTGTTACTTTTGTTTGTAGTGATAAGTTTTTTATAACTGAATGAATCTTAGAAGCTCAGTTTCAGTTCACTCAGTATTATTACTTTGCCTCTGCTTTTAAAAAGTATATAAGAGGAGCTTAATAGTTGTTTAAGTTTAGTGTGTGATTAATTTAAAGAGAAGAAAATAAATAAAAAAATGGATTTGAAAAATTTCTTAATAAGATTGAAGTTTAATTGCGCTGTTTGTGTTACTTTATTTAGGGAATAGGAGAGATGCTAGACTACTGTTCTGTTGATCGAAGATCAGAGTCAGATCCTCAGAGCACCTAATGTTGTGATTTGACAAGAGAGCTTTATTGGTTATTAATTGCGCACTTCTTCTTTTTTTTGCTTCCTTGCTTCTCTCCTGAGCTCCTACCTTTCTTTCTCTCTCTACGTGTCTCTCTCTTTCACTTTCTCAAAATCTTGGCTTCTTAGGGAATTTTGAAGCTTTTTTTGTTTCCAAAAAATGATAGTGTTATTATATTAAAACTATCTAGCTGTGTTGTGTAGGACTGTATCATTCATTCACCTATTTTGTAGTCTATAATCCTTGTATCTTTTCCCCCAAAGAGAGTCCTTGCTACTGCTATCGATGTATTCTCTTGTTTACTCGTACATATATGTTTTCATTGTTTAATTTTAATTTTCACTGGCATCTAGCTTAAACGTAAAAAATGTAATTTAATTGGGCGGGATTTAATTTAATTACACTCACTCATTCCTCTCTTTCTTCTCCCTCTCTCTCTTCTCCACCAAAGAAAAACCCTAAGCCCCCTCTTCTCTTCTCTTCTCACCCTTCAATCAAATCACAAAAATGGTTGGTTACCTTTTCTTTTCGTTATCTTCTCTTCCTTCTAAACAAACGATTCAATGAATCTGACTTGAATGAATGTTCTTCTTCAAGTTTTCTTTCTTTCTTTCAATCAAATCACAAAAATGGTGGTTACCTTTGGCCGATGCTCAGCTCAACTCACAATAACAATCACTACAAGAAAAAATCTTATTAGTGGCAAAATTTTATGAAATTTTGTCACAAATTCCTACGTCGCAAGTAAATTTCGTCACAAATTCTTGTGTCGCAATTTTATTTGTGACGAAATTTGATTATTTGTGTCGAAAATTGTCATTTGTGACAAAATTTATGACAAAAATTTTTCGTCACAAATAAACTTTTTTCTTGTAGTGAATACTGTTGAAGATCTTGTTCAACAAGATAAGCTACCAACTACAAGCAGCAGCTCAACTCACAGGAAAGGAACTTTCTTTCGCCTCTGCTTTCATTTCATTTCATTGGTTCTTCCATTTATTTTAAGTGTGTTATTGCGTTTTTTTTTTCAGCGACCATAAAACATGTATTTCTTTTTGTATTTGTAGCTCAGCTCAAAAAAGACACTGAACAGAGGCATTTCTGAGCTAGTCCTCTTGATGGCCCCCGACACTGAGCCTCTTGAGTTGAGATTCTTCTCAATAATCTTCCTTTACTTGCTGCTGAATGCTGAGGATAAGGTAACTTCCCCTCCATACCATGCCATACCTTTATTTTTTCTTAAATCCTCATTATTAATACTGTACGTGTCATGTATGTATATTTGTTTGTGCTCTATGATGGTTCATTCATTGTATCTGTCTGTATTATTACTTTTGTTTGTAGTGTTAAGTTTCTTATATATAACTGAAAGAATCTTAGAAGCTCTGTTTCGGTTCACTCAGTATTATTACTTTTTGCCTCTGCTTTTAAAAACATGCATGTATATAAGAGGAGGTTAATTAATAGTTGTGTAAGTTTAGTGTGTGATTAATTTAAAGAGAAGAAAATAAATAAATAAATGAATTTGAAAAATTTCTTAATAAGATTGAAGTTTAATTGCGCTGTTTGTGTTACTTTATTTGGGGAATAGGAGAGATGCTAGACTACTGTTCTGTTGATCAGAGATCAGAGTCTGAGTCAGATCCTCAGAGCACCTAATTTGTGATTTGACAAGAGAGCTTTATTTGGTTCCTTGCATGTCTCCTGAGCTTTTCCACTTCCTACCTCTCTATACGTGTCTCTCTCTTTCACCTTTCTCAAAAACTTGGCTTCTTATGGAATTTTGAATCTTTTTTCTTTCCAAAAATGATAGTGTGATATTATCAAATTATTAATAAAGATTGAAGATAAAGAATATTATTATTATTTTTTTAAATTCTAAACATATTAAATAGTTTATCATTTTTTTTTAATTTTAAACAATTGTAGTTAAAATCCCTGCTGCTATGACTCCATTGGTTATTATATTAAAACTATCTAGCTGTGTTGTGTAGCCCTGTATCATTCATTCACCTATTCTGTAGTTTATAATCTCTGGAGTCATGCATAGTCTTTCGCTTTTTCCCTACAGAGAGAGTTCCTTGCTCCTGATATCGATGTATTCTCTTGTTTATAAGAATGGTAGTATGAGATTAAAGTTTATTTGGGGAATAAGAGAGAGATACTACTGTTCTTTTGATCAGAGATCAGAGCCATTAATTGCTTTTTTCAGTCCTCATTTCACCTAATGTGAAAGTTGTGATTTGACAAGAGCGCTTGCTTTTATTTTTTTGCGTCCACTCTTCTCTTTTGAGCTTTTCCGCTTCCTACCTTTCTATCTCTACGTGTCTCTCTCTTTCACCTTTCTCAAAAACTTATTGCTGCGATCTGTCCATTCTCTCTCACTTTACATTATCTTTGGACTCTCATTTCACTTCCATAGATCCATTGTCTTCAGTTCACCGAAACCGCCACCACCTACCCCATTATATTACAGACCAGAACCACTCTCTTCTTTGCATGTGCACCCAACAAACAACTAGTGTTTTTTTACATGATAATGATGAGGCGTTTCAAAATAGTGTTTATGTTATTGTTTTCTCAAAACATTTCCAGAGAAAATAGTAAACACTATTTTCTCTGGAAATGTTTTAAGGAGGTAATAATGGAGCGGAGCAGAACCAAATATACCAAGGTCCTGCCAGTGTTCTGTGGTGTAGATCCCTCAGAAGTATTTCATCAAACAACTGAAGTAGTCACCTCTCTGGTAAGTAAGTACCTCTTCTTCATTCTGTATTATGTTGTGATTGTGGGGACACAACCAATAGAACTCTAAGATTGTCTTCTCTCAATCTTCTTTGCATTCCTGTTTTTTTTTTTTGGGGGGGGGGGGGGGGGTAAATAATGTTCATTGCATTTTAATCCTCGTTTAAGCGTCTGTTGAATTTTTTCTAAATTGTGGTATCAATAACCAAAGTTTCTTTAAAGTCATCTAGATTAAGGTCTTTGTAAATGCTTCTTCTCAAGCTTTCTTCTGTTACTCTTGTTTAAAAGATGTTAGCATTTAGTAAAGCCAATTTTTTAATAAATATTATTATGATTATATTTATTTTAGTGTGAATCGCGGGTTTTTTTATTAAATTAATCAAAGTAATTAGTCAAACTATAATGAATTATATATATATATATATTGTGATGAATTTTTTCTCAACCCAATCATGTCTCATATTTTTAATAATTAAAATGAATTTTATTTCCTTAATATTAGAATATATATTTCTCAGCTGTCCATCCACACATATATTTTTTAATATGTATATACATTAGCTAATATAAATTAGTAAATATAATAAATTTTAAGAGTAGCTAAATTAGAACTTCAGAGGGACGGAAATAACTTATGAGTTAAGAGTTAAGTGAATACAACGGTCATCAAAGTTTTGCCGCCAAAAAATATAAATTAAAAATTTTCTTTCTCTCTTTTCACTCTTCTTAAGGTTTTCTTAGGGTTTCTTTCTCTATTTTCTTAAGGTTTTCTTAGGGTTTCTTTCTCTGTTTTCACTCCTTCTTAAAGTTTTCTTGGTTTCTTTGGGTTTCCTAGTTTCTTTCTCTTGTTCTTGCTTGTTACTTTCTCTTGTTCTTGGATTGTTTTATCAAGACAATGGAATTGGTGAATATGGGAGATGGGATGCAAGTAGATGATGACCCAACCAGCCTGTATTGTTTGGCAACACTCCTACAAAGGTGTCAATACCTAGGTATGTTACTTCTGCCCTTTCTTTTCTTCTCTGTTCTTTTCTTTTTTTCTTGAAAATGTTTGATTATGTGCTGATATTTCTTGCTTGAAAAGATTGAGTATGTGGGTTTCTTGCTGATATTTCTTGCTGATATTCGACTGTGTTCTTTTTTCTTTTCTTTTTTCTTTTCTTGAAAATACAGTATGTTTCTTTTTTTTTCTTGAAAATAGAAGATTGAGGGTGTGGCTTGTCAACAGTTGCTTCTCAATACCATATGAAATATATGTTTCTTTCTTTCTTTTTCTTTATTATTCTGGCAATATTGAGGGTGTGGCTTTTCCATTATGTTCTTGCTTTTCTTTTCTTTTTATTTCTTTTTTCTTTTCTTTTTTCTTTTCTTGAAAATACAGTATGTTTCTTTTTTTTTCCTTGAAAATAGAAGATTGAGGGTGTGGCTTGTCAACAGTTGCTTGTCAATACCATACGAAATATATATGTTTCTTTCTTTCTTTTTCTTTATTATTCTGGCAATATTGAGGCTGTGGCTTTTCCATTATGTTCTTGCTTTTCTTTTCTTTTGATTTCGTTTCTTCTTTTTTCTTGATAACTGTGGATGTTCGATTGTATGCTTTTGTTTCTGTCTGCCCAGGCATCATGTTCTTGCTGATATTTCTTGCTGATATTCGACTGTGTTCTTTTTTCTTTTCTTTTTTCTTTTCTTGAAAATACAGTATGTTTCTTTTTTCTTCTTGAAAATAGAAGATTGAGGGTGTGGCTTGTCAATAGTTGCTTGTCAATACCATACGAAATATATATGTTTCTTTCTTTCTTTTTCTTTATTATTCTGGCAATATTGAGGGTGTGGCTTTTCCATTATGTTCTTGGTTTTCTTTTCTTTTGATTTCGTTTTTCTTTTCTTTTTTCTTTTCTTGAAAATACAATATGTTTCTTTTTTTTTCTTGAAAATAGAAGATTGAGGGTGTGGCTTGTCAACAGTTGCTTGTCAATACCATATGAAATATATGTTTCTTTCTTTCTTTTTCTTTATTATTCTGGCAATATCGAGGGTGTGGCTTTTCCATTATGTTCTTGCTTTTCTTTTCTTTTGATTTCGTTTCTTGTTTTTTTCTTGATAACTGTGGATGTTCGATTGTATGCTTTTGTTTCTGTCTGCCCAGACATCATATTACTGGACTATTAACTGCTTTTTTTGTTTTTTAATATTGGATATATTTAGATATGTGGGTTTTCTATTTTATTTATTTTTTAAATATCTATGGTTTCGATTGGAATGATAACATGTTGGTTTTTCATCATGTTGAAGATGATGAAAAAGCTGAGAAGATGGAAGAGGATGAAGATGAGGATGAAGCTGAGATGATGGAAGAAGATGAGGATGAATATGGGAGATGGGATGCAATGGGAGATGGGATGCAAGTAGAAGAGGATGAAGCTGAGAAGATGGAAGAGGATGAAGATGAGGATGAAGCTGAGATGATGGAAGAAGATGAGGATGAATATGGGAGATGGGATGCAATGGGATATGGGATGCAAGTAGATGAGGATGAAGATGAGAAGATGGAAGAGGATGAAGATGAGGATGAAGCTGAGATGATGGAAGAGGATGAAGAGGAGGATGAATATGGGAGATGGGATGCAATGGGAGATGATGACCCAACCTGCCTGTATTGTTTGGCAACACTCCTACAAAGGTGTCAATACCTAGGTATGGTACTTCTTCCCTTTCTTTTCTTTTCTTTTCTTTTCTTTTTTTCTTGAAAATGTTTGATTATATGCTAATATTTCTTGCTTGAAAAGATTGAGTATGTGGGTTTCTTGCTGATATTCGACTGTGTTCTTTCCTTTCCTTTTTTTTTCTTGAAAATAGAGATTGAGGGTGTGGCTTGTCTTTTGTCGATACCATATGAAATATATGTTTCTTTCTTTCTTTTTCTTTATTATTCTGGCAATATTGAGGGTGTGACTTTTCCATTATGTTCTTGCTTTTATATTCTTTCGATTGTGTGCTTTTGTTTCTGTCTGCCCAGACATCTTATTACTGGACTATTAACTGGTTTTTTTGTTTTTTGATTTTGTCTAGTTGAGTTTGTTAGTTTTTTCAGTTGGTGTTTTATTTAACAAAACTAACATTGGATATATTTAGATATGTGGGTTTTCATTTTATTTATTTTTTAAATATTAATGGTTCTTTCTTTCTTTCTTTCGTTTTTTTTTCGCAATATTTAGATGTTGGTTTCGATTGGAATGATAACATGTTGGTTTTTCATCATGTTGAAGATGATGAAAAAGCTGAAAAGATGGAAGATGATGAGGATGAAGCTGAGGAGATGGAAGAAGACGAAGATGGTGAAAAAGCTGAGAAGATGAAAGAAGATGAGGATGAAAATGAGGATGAAGCTGAGAAGATGAAAGAAGATGAAGATGAGGATGAAGCTGAGAAGATGGAAGAAGATGAGGATAAAGATGATGAAAAAGCTGAGAAGATGGAAGAAGATGAGGATGAAGTTCATGAAGAACTTGAGAAAGGTCTTAACCAAGAGGACCAATCAACCCAAAAGCAGTCTCGGGTTGTTTGGACCGAAGAGCTACATCGGTCGGTGTTTTGTGGCCGCTGTTAATGACTTGGGTGTTGACAGTAAGTTATTCACTCTTTCTCTACAATGCAA
This sequence comes from Gastrolobium bilobum, assembly GCF_033153095.1. Lineage (NCBI taxonomy): Eukaryota > Viridiplantae > Streptophyta > Magnoliopsida > Fabales > Fabaceae > Gastrolobium > Gastrolobium bilobum. Next base: position 14,346 of record NW_026897269.1, on the reverse strand, counting down.
AGTAGTTGTTATCTTAATTGTTATTAATTGCTACAATTGGTCAATCAATTGATGTTTCTGCTTTATTTTAGCAATACTTTTATTATATTTTTGTGTAGAAATAGCAATCAAATCCTAATAATATTACAATGTGAAAACTAGTTCCATCACCTCTCTTTGCAAACTTTATTTCCACAAGTGTCTTCACATCCACTGCCCAGAATCCAACCATAATTCTTCGAACATCTGTCTCAGCCCCACTTGGATATATAATTTCTGTCATAATATTGGAATCTGCACCAAAATAAAAAATGGCTTCTCCGTTGTTAATACCAGTGTGCATTTCCAAATAACAAACAAATCCACTGCCCATGTATTCCTCTATTTCAGTAATCCTTTCCTTGGAGTAAGCTAATATACTTATTTGGCATCTCTCGAAAACTGAACAAATCAAAATTCAAATTTTCCTTAATTCGATGATGATTAATTTGGTCTCATGAGAGCTGGAAGCTGCCCAATTGGTCCCAACTGTGTCTTCCATTCGCTGCCAAAAATGGAACAATGATGCCTTTTTCCATTCCTGTGAAAACTCTGGGGTTTTTTTTTGTATTGCAAAAGTATATGTTTGCTGTATTTTTCCAATTGTTGTATTTTTTTGTTCAACATTATTTTGAATGCTTTCTCAAATACTCTTCCTAATCTGTAGTGCACTGGAGTAGATGTCATGGCATTATTGTTAATGAAGTCTGACACATTTGTATGTTCTTTTGATTGCAGAGGTTGTACCTAGAAAAATTCTTCAATTGATGAAGGCTGAGAAGCATCTTACTAGGGCGCATGTGGCCAGCCATCTGCAGGTATTTGTTTCTTTTCCTTTCTGCTTTAATTTCATAAAACCATAGTTTTTCATTTATAGAACTTTATTTGTTTTTTTAATTGCTGCAGAAATAAAGACTTCGACTGAAAAGAATCAGGTCTAAGGCAACCCAGCAAGTCAGTCCTTTTAAATATCCTCTTCATCTGGTGAGATGGTTAGTCCTAGGCAAACAAGTAATATTGTGCCATTTCAGGGGTTGGCTGACCAAAGCCAGGATGGCAGTTATGCTTTACATCTTACCAATTTAAACTCAATAGGCTCAATCTTAAATGAAGACTTGGACTTGGACTTTGATTCTGACTTTGATCTTTATGATCCTACACAAATGATTGACTCAGATTATTACACAAATGATTGACTCGGATTATTTGTTGTCTATGTAGTTGATAACACTAATTATTTGTTGTCTATGTAGTTGTAAATGGGATTCAAATTTAATTCTTTGGCTTCCCAAATTTGTTCTCTACTGAGATTGACCTCCATTCATTTGTATTTTCTTTGAGTTTGTATAACCAACAAGTCACGTAACCATGCATTCTTTCTATTTTTATACTTTTATTTTCACTATTGTTCTTGTTTGGTTAATAATTAGTCTGATCAACATCGACATTTTTTGTGAATGATTGAACAAGATTATTTGTAAAGACTGATGAGTATAATGTGGATGGAAAATTTAGCTTTCTAAAATTTTTGTGAATGATACCGAAGTGTCAATTACTAGTATAAATGTCCATAGATTATTCAATATGTTAATGTTTTTGAGTTATATAAGAGGAGTAGATAACTCTTTGGATCATATAGCCTCAAATTATGATTGAGCAGGGTTACATAAAAGGGACAAGAGTAAAGGGGGTAAAATTGTTCTATTTACATGTTTCAGCAAGTGCTTACAGTGGTACTTACATGTAATTGACCTATGAAGGAGCATCAACATGAATCAAACTCACGACGATTTAGTAAAAATTATCAACAAGAGTTGTTATATTTTTTGAAAAGGAGTAATTATTCTACCTAAATGATAAAAACATATATGACGTAAGAAGATGACAAATATATATGATACATGGACTTGTATAGAGATGACACTAGTCCACTACCATATTCTGAAACAGAAATGTCTTAATAATATATATATATATATATATATATATATATGAAAGGTGGAGAAAATTCTAGATATTTGTGCTCGCTTATAGATCTAGATTACTGAATAACTGTTGTTTTAAATCCATGATCTGTTTGGTGGAAAGAGAGAAAATTTATTTATTTTATCATAAGCATTTCTTCAAAATTATAAGGTTGTCTATTTATTTTTTTAGTCCTCTTTTTTAAATTTTAAAGGGAAAATATTTAGTTACAAAAAAAAGGGAAAATATTTTTTATTTTAAAGGACATGATTTTATATTATTCTAAATAAAATTATATCGTTTTAATATATATTTAATGATTTTTAATATTTTCTTTCCTCTGTATAATTAGAAGCAGAGAGACCTAAAATAAAAGTCATCTAATTTAAAATGTCAATTAATTGTTTACAAAAAAAAATAACAATTAATTTTTCCAATTTATAATGTGTAAATTTTATAAAAGGGTATGAGACACCGTGTAGGTGTGCATTTAAAACTCAGCAATACTTGTATTTTAGGAAAAAACGGAAAAGAAGAAAGTTCACTTCAATTATGCATGTGTACGAGGTTAGCTGTGTATACTATGTAGGTTATTTGACCATTTTTGGGCTTTGTCATGTGTATTTTCAGAGATGATCTTCAAGGTAAAGTGGCTGAGATTGAAAGTGTAAATTATCTCGAATCCAGTACTTGATTCTTGAAAGGTAAAAATGATTGAAATTATTAGGTGTGGTGGGACTTATGCTATCCGCTAGGGGTGATAATAAGGCCAAGGGCCTATCAGGGGCCTTAGGCCCGGCCCGTTTCAGCTCGGCTCGTCTTTTTTTATTATTAAGCCCAGACTTATACTCATGCAAAAGCTTTTTTATTTAAAAGGCCTCAGGCTTGCATAGCCAAGCCCGGCCTTGAAGCCTTGGAGGCTGGCCCGTATACATTAAATTTATTTATTTTTTATATTTTTATATTAATCATTTCAACATCCTTTTCTCAGTTTTCTGTCTCTGCTCTATCTCTTCCTCCCGATCTAAGTCATGTTCATCATCTATTTTTATAAGCCATGCGGATTCCACGGCTTATAATGATGCTTATGGCGGCGACCGTGGAAGAAAAATTAATGTAAAATGTGGAAGAAAATTTATTGGTGGGGTTCAAATCTAGTGTAAAAAATCTAGAATATTAAGAAATGTGGAAGAAAATTTAATGTAAAAAATCTAGAATGTGGAAGAAAATTAAGGAAAAGGAACGTAAAATAAAGTAAAGGTGATGTTATTATTTTGATTTTTTAATATTAATGTTTTTTATTATAAAAGAAACAACTATTATTTTCTTACAAAAAAATACATATCAGTGCATGATTAATGGGCTGAATACGGCTACAAATTGGAATGTAAGGTTTTTATTTTTAATAAATAAACAGGCCACAGGCTTGAGACAGGCTTTTATTTTTTGTAAACGAACCAGGCCACAGGCTAATATTATATTCGTAACAGGTAACAGGCTAAGGCCAGTCTGACACGTTTAAATACAGGCTTGGCCCGTTAAGATCAAAGCTCGGCTCGGCTCGGCCCGTTAACACCCCTTCTATCTGCCACATGATCTTTCTCATTTTTGGTGTTTATTTTTCAAACGTCCTTTTATTTTTCCATTTGGATGGTTTATATTTCTATCTAAGTTTTGAATTTCGATGATGCAGATTCTGCAAAGGACAGAGATATTTTCTGAATTCACTGTCCCCATCCTTTACTTTCACCTCAACTTCATCAAGCACTTTCATAACTCATAGCTATATGTTGAATTGCGAATTGGGTCAACCACATTCCGCTATGGTGGGATGATAGAAAATAATGACAAAGGAAAGAAGCTAGAGGAAAATTGCTAATGAAATCAATAGCTAAATAAAATAAAGGCAATAATGGTGAATCTCTTACCATTGAAAAGAAGCCTAAAGCTATTTTGTTGGTTATTACTCTAAAGTAGCAAATGCATAATTAATGTAACAAATTTATGTTAAAGTGAGGAATAACAAAGTGGCAATAGTTTTCCTAGTTTCTCATGTTGCAGAAGAAATTATTCCTCTTCTGCATACCCATTAAATATACGGGACTCATTATATTAAAGAAAAAAGATGGATGAGACATTTTTATGAGTCTGTAATAGGGGAATAGTTTCTCCGGAGAAATCAATTTCCATTCAATTATATGACAACATGGTTTATTTTATCTCATTGATTGCTTGTCTTGGAGGATTACGTAAAGATTTTTTGTTCTTTCCATTATAGTTGATTATATAGTGTAGAAGTTGGGAGCGGTAGATGGATCAGGGATGGAAATTTCAGATAAGGTTTTGGTGATGCCTGTTTGCTACTGTCACAATTTTAATTAATGACAAATGATTGAGTTATATGAAATTTTGGCTCGTGGACAGGCCCTATCTCGTGGGATTATATAAGTTTTTGGCTCATGCAGGCTTTTTTATTTGTAGGATTTTTTGCCTTAACTCGTGCGAGCTAGGGCCTAACAGGAAGAGATAGCCTGTTTTGATGACTCTACTTTATATGTAAATTTAGGGGTGACAATATGGGTTGAGCACGACGGCAGTGGCGGAGCCAGCATGACATGTTAGCAAGTGCCAAAAAATTCAGCTAGTGCCCAAATAGCTATGGTTCTCTGGCTACGACCAAAACGTGGCTAATTTTCAAAAAATTTGAACAGAATTTGCTACTTTTCAAATGTAGCTAAATGAACGTGGCTAAATAAGCCAGTGCCAAGGCAACTGTAGGCCACAACGTGGCTCCGCCACTGCCCGCCGGGTCAACCCGCCAAAACGGGACGAGTTGGGTTGAGATTTTCAACCCACCAACCCACTTCAACCCGCCCCGCCTAGAAGTGGGTCAAAACGGGTTGACCCGTCAGGTTATATATATATATATATTTTACAATTAACTAGTATTTCATTTGTCATTAAATTTTTGTGATATCCAAATTATTTTTTACATTCATACTTCTTAGAAAAAATAAAGAATAACAATTTTATTTATGACAAATGTTATCTTTATATGGAGACGAATGAGTTCCTAAAGAATGTTTTGACAAATATTAGTATACATTTAAGATTGAGATTGAGAAAAATTAAAAGAAGTGTGAAATAAAATAAAATAATATTAGAAAACTTAATAAAATATAATTTATTTTTAAATTTTAATTATTTATTTTTTTAATTGACGGGTTGGTGGGTTGACCCGCCAACCCACCATAAAACGGGGTGAGTTCATTTTTCCCACCCATATTTAATGGCGGGTTAACCCGCCCTGTCCCGTTTTTGGCGGGTTGGTGGCGGGGCGGGTCGGGCCAACCAACGTTAAAAACATGTTTATAGTACTCACATTTAATCAACAACGAAAAACCATTGTTAAAAGTAGGGGGTGTAAATAGGCTGGATAGAGATAGGCTTTAGCTTAAATAGGTCAGACACATGTAAAATACTTTAGGCATGGCCAGATTCGGTAGCTTGTGCACGCCCAAATTATAAATTTAGCATGACGTATATTTAAAAAACAAAAGTCTTGACATAGACTTGTTAGCCTGTTTAAGCCTACAAGACGTTCAATAATTAAAGAAAATAATTAAAATAATATAATTTTATTATTCAAAACCATTAAAATAATAATTTATTTATTTAATTTAAAATAAATAATATAAAATAGGTCGGCCTATAAGTTTATAGGCCCTATATGTAAAAGAAAGTCTATGAGATACTTTCTAAATAATTTTTTTAAGATCCGAAACTGTTCTATAATTTAATTCTTTCATTGAGTAGTTAATAATAATAATTTATTCCCCCCTCCTCTCCTTCTACGGTAGTATAGTATAGGATATAGAATCAGATATATTAATTAGCATTTTAATTAACATTTATTTATTTAGAATTAAGAAATCCCTCCCTCCTCGATGTATGTAAGTGACAAAACTAAGATGGATTGGATTGGGCCCAAAACAAAACAAAACAAAGATGATGCTGCTGAAAATAACACCCGACCCAAGTCCATTCATTGCATTGCTTGTACTCAGTGTAGTGTAGTGTCTGATTGTCAAGTCAAGTGTGGCCCTCTCCAATGCAAATCAATGTAATGTGCTTTGGACACTTGACCACCCGCGCGCTTTTTAGCAGGTAATCTATAATAATTTGATTTCAGCGCAAATATTATACTTTAAATTTTTATTATAATTAATTAAAGATGGATTGGATTGGGCCAAAACAAAACTGATCAAAATAACCAACCATTGCTCTTAGTCTCTTTCACCTCTCAATGCATAATCCGAAACATGCAGATGCAGTCTCATCTCAGATCACAAATTTACAATTTACAATTTTCAAAGATTTTTCATCTAAAATTGGGCGGGATTTAATTTAATAACACTCACTCATTCCTCTCTTTCCTCTCTCTCTGTCTCTCTCTCTCTCTCTCTCTTCTCCACCAAAGAAAAACCCTAAGCTAGCCTCCTTCTCTTCTCTTCTCTTCTCTTCAATCAAGCTCAGCTCAACTCACAATAACAATACTGTTGAAGATCTTGTTCAACAAGATAAGCTACCAACTACAAGCAGCTCCTCAACTCACAGGAAAAGAACTTTCTTTCGCCTCTGCTTTTATTTCATTTCATTTCATTTCGTTGGTTCTACCATTTATTTTAAGTGTTATTGCAATTTTTTCTCTTTTCTTTTTGTTTCAGCGACCATAAAACATGTATTTTTATTTGTATTTGTAGCTCAGCTCAAAAAAGACACTGAACAGAGGCATTTCTCCTCTTGATGGCACCCGACTCTGAGCCTCTTGAGTTGAGATTCTTCCCAAAAATCTTCCTTTACTTGCTGCTGAGGATAAGGTAACTTCCGATACCATACCATACCATACCATACCATACCATACCTTTATTTTTTCTTAAATCCTCATTATTAATACTGTACGTCATGTATTTGTTTGTGCTCTATAGTCTATGGTTTATTCATTGTATCTGTATTGTTACTTTTGTTTGTAGTGATAAGTTTTTTATAACTGAATGAATCTTAGAAGCTCAGTTTCAGTTCACTCAGTATTATTACTTTGCCTCTGCTTTTAAAAAGTATATAAGAGGAGCTTAATAGTTGTTTAAGTTTAGTGTGTGATTAATTTGTTATTGAAGACAGTGGGTGATGTTAAATCACTGAGAGGTTTGAACACATGTATAAAGTAGAGGAGGAGGTAGATGATCATAATTATCACTGTGCAATTATAAACAATTAAAAAAAACAGACTTACTTGTCAGGTATTAGAGAAAGACAGAATGATGAATCAGATATGCAAAATCAGAAGGATAAAATCCGAGCCCACAAAACGTGTCTCCTTAAGATAATTTGTCCCCTCACTGATGCCTAAGGTAGATGGACACTTGTCTCCCAGGATAGAACGGATTTCGTCTGAAGATGGCGGCACTACCAGTCAACAGCCTAAACGAACACAACAAAATGCCAGAGGAAACTACACCGGAGTATGAAAAGGAACATGCAAAACCGGAAGGAGAAAAATTCCGGCAGAGTTTCAGTGCAGAAAAATTGGATCCATTTTATGAAGGTGTCAATGTCTATTTATAGACAACGTAAAGTCACGTTCCAAAAGGCACCTATTCGATGACGAAACAACACATCCGTTGGACACGAAAAGACACATTCGTTTGACACGAAAAGACACCCATTCAAGGATGAAACAACATGTCCGTTAGGATGAAACAACATGTCCATTAGGATGAAACAACACATCGTTTAGGATGAAAAGATACATCTGTTTGTCGACGAAAAGGCACACCTTTTCAGTACCAAACTTCTTATTCATAACCAATAGATTGTCTATACAATTTATATATATATATAAATTCCAACAATCCCCCACATCGATAAGAAGTCAAATCACCGTGACAAAAAATGCATAAGAGTATAAATGCAAAGTGTAATTTCCTCAACGAGAAACAACTGCATCGAGACAGGTGGAGTTACCTTTGAACCTTCTCTAGTGAAAACCTATCAGATATACTCGGTCAATCGGTGGTCTAGGTCGACTTGAACCGTCAACCTTTAGTGTATACCTAGACAATAGGAGTCACACAATTGCTTCTCTAGCATTGTTGGTCCTTTGTTGCGCCCATTTTGGCCGAGGGTCACCCGCCTGGTTCTGCGAGTGTTTTAGAGAATCGGCCTTTGAAAAATTCTCATAGAAGCGGCCCTCACTTCACACTCAGATAGGTGATTTCTTTTGATGTAACTCACTATACATCATCTGAACACAACAGATTAAGAAATCATTAAAAGCCTAAATGCTTACCCTCATAATACACTGTCTTGTCTTAGGAATGAGTATGAGTTTAAAAACTCCACAGTGTTTGAACAGTCGACCATCACTTAGTTGTCTCTTTGAACCTAGTTCATGGGATCTCCACTCTTCTAGGTAGAGTTACCGCAATGCTCAACAATTGATAGGCCTTAAACCCATTCCTTTCGACAAATTTTCAACCAACTCTCTAAGAATCCCTTTGGTTAACGGATCCGCTATGTTCTCTTTAGACTTAACATAGTCAATTGTAATAATTCCATTCGAGAGTAGTTGTCTTACGGTATCATGTCTACGACGTATGTGTCTAGACTTACCGTTATACATGACGTTCTTGTCCCTTCCAATAGCTACTAGGCTATCACAATGTATGCATACAGATGGTACCGGTTTTGGCCAATTAGGAACATCCTCAATAAAGTTACGAAGCCATTCGGCTTCTTCACCGGCTTTATCTAAAGCAATAAATTCTGCTTCCATGGTTAACCTTGCAATGCAGGTCTGCTTGGATGATTTCCAAGACACACAGCACCTCCACCAAGGGTGAACACATATCCACTTGTGGATCTAGTGTCGTTAGAGCCGGTGATCCAATTTATATCATAATACCCTTCTATAACTGCGGGGTATTTCTCGTAATGCAAAGCAAAATTTTGAGTATACTTCAGGTATCCCAAAACTCTTACCATAGCTTTCCAATGATTTTCATTTGGATTACTAGTAAAGCGACTTAACAGAATTACTGCATAAGCAATATCAGGTCTGGTGCAGTTCATAACATACATCAGGCTTCCCAACACTTTAGCATATAGCTTTTGTGTTGTAGCTTTACCAGTGTTCTTTAGTAAACTAAGATTACAATCGACAGGGTTCCTCACAGGAGTTATATTCAAACTTTTGAATTTCTCAAGAACCTTAGCTATATAGTGAGCCTGTGATAAGGCCAACCTTGCAGATGTTCTATGGATTTTAATACCTAGGATAACGTCTGCTATCCCCATATCTTTCATATCAAACTTACTATTAAGTAACTGTTTAGTAGCTTTAATCATTTGATTATTACTACCCATGATCAACATGTCGTCTACATAAAGACAAACAATGACAAATCCTTTTTCAGTATTTCGAACATAGACACATTTGTCACACTCATTGATTCGAAATCCATTTGATAACATAACATTGTCAAATTTCACATGCCATTGCTTTGGAGCTTGCTTTAACCCGTAAAAAGGATTTTATTAAGCGACAAACTTTCAATTCTTGTCCTGGAACAACAAAACCCTCAGGTTGTTCTAAATATATCTCTTCTTCCAGGTCGCCGTTTAAGAAGGCAGTCTTAACATCCATTTGATGTATTTGTAATCCATTCAATGCAGCTACCGCGATCAACATCCTAATGGATGTGATCCTTGTAACCGGTGAATAAGTATCGAAATAATCAAGACCTTCACGTTGCCTGTAGCCTTTTACCACAAGCCTTGCTTTATATTTATCAATAGTGCCATTCTCTTTCATTTTTCTTTTGAAAACCCACTTACTTCCTAAAGGCTTATTGCCAGGAGGAAGGTTTACCAATTCCCAAGTGTGGTTGGACAAGATAGACTCTATCTCACTATTGATAGCCTCTTCCCAGAATGGTCCTTCCGGGGACGTTATAGCTTCCTTAGACGTTCGAGGCTCATTTTCTAATAAATATGTCATAAAATCATGTCCAAAGGATGTGGCGGTCCTTTGCCTCTTGCTACGTCTAGGTTCATCTTTTACATCCTCTACAGGATCAATATTAGTTGTAGCATCCCGAGGTATCACAACCTGGTCATCATTATTACCATTTGATTCTTGTATTTTCTTATACGGAAATACGTCTTCAAAGAAAGTAACTTCCCTTGACTCAATAACCGTATTAACTTGTATGTCTGAGAAATCAGATTTATAAACTAGAAACCGATAAGCACTACTATTAAGTGCATAACCGATGAATACACAATCCATGGTTTTAGGTCCGATTTTCAACTTCTTAGGTTCAGGAACCGCAACCTTAGCCAAGCACCCCCACACTCTAAAATATTTCAGGGATGACTTCTTTCCTTTCCATATGTCGTATGGTATGCTCTTTGTCAAACACCCCCACACTTCAAGATAATTCAAGGTAGGCTCCCTACCTTTCCATATTTCATAGGGGGTGTTCTTAATTTTTCTTGTGGGGTACTTTATTGATTGTACACTTTATCATTAAAATGATTTTCCCCCACAAACCAGACGTCAACAACATCATTTCATTTAATGTCTGGTTCTTTCTCTCAGCAATACTATTGGATTCTGAAGCATAAGGAGCCATCGTTTGGTATGTAATACCAAACATTAAACAAAATTTCTCGAAGGGGCATCATACTCTCCCCACTAGATTGCTCCTTATGCCTTTAATTTTCTTACTGAACATTACCATAAAATAATATACAATTATTATGTCATTGACAACATTTAAAGCCATCACATTGACTTTGATCATGCCATGACTAAGATAGCTCTTTCCACGTTCATATAATACAGAATATTTCATTGGACATAAAACTTTTATATCCATCTTTAACACGGTGGAATTAAGAAAGAATTATCACTGTCTATCATAAAATCAAAATCGCTAAACATATATGGAGAGACTTTATGACTCTACAAAAATTGACTATATCTCACCATAAACTTCATGTTAACCATAAAATAATACACAACCAGCATATCATTTATGACATCCAAATAATAGGTAATTGAATCCAATGCAATACATAATTAATTTCCACATTTAAATCACATCTCAATTAATGCAATTAATCACAATGCATTCATACACATAAACGAGTAATGACACTCATTAGTTGCTTCATATATATTCATTCAGAGAAATCGAGAGATTTCCCACGAAATAAATGTATTAATTCTCCAATGGATCATCATCACGATATCCATTCGATGCATCATTATCAACGTATTATAGATATTAAAACGCATCCATTTGTCCTCAGATTACTTGAATGACAACAAGCAATGCTAATTCACTTGACATATTCTAAAATGCCAAAAACTTAGTATACTACCTACAGTGGTGTGGTGGTTACATTCACATATATAAGAAATAAAATCACACCCCAATGGCCAAAAGGTTTCTAACCTTGGTTCCTCAAAAGATGATAGTACATCACACTTGCCACCAGGACACCCATAACGTTGGGTGTAATAATTATCACCTTTATAAATGATGTTTGTCCATATCCCAACATAGTTGGATTCATATCATGTAAGAAAACCCAATAACCGATTACATGATGGAGGCTACGTAATAACTGTCACAACTTAAATTTAAATAATGAAGTATCAAACCAAGATAAAACAAGGAAAATGCTCCAGCAGCAAGTTATAAAATTGAGTGTTAATAAACTGCCATTTTTTTCCTTTAAATTCAAAAGATGCAATGTTTCAAAGAAACATTTTCAATCTGCAAGAGGTTGACACCAAATTAAGGTTTGAAATTTAATTTCCAATCATAAATTCAATGCCATAAATGCATTTACTATTTCGAAGTTGAGTTTGAAGAATAGAACCATAATTTCCATTTTTTATTTTTTTTAAAAAGGCAACTTCCTTCGACCTTAAAGGTATTGAAACAGGCCATACAAACATATATATAAATTGCCAGCCATGCATGGAATTGATAACCGAGACTCATTCAATGGTTATTATTAACCGTAAACCTTCATAATATAATAATATATGCATAGAATTCTTCGGTTGCAATAAACCGCTGTGCACAAGCATTTAATAAAGTCACTTGGCTTTCATATATATAGATAGATATGAAAACCGTTTCATTGTTTACAGTACGAAAGAAAAAGAAAAAACAAAGAAAAAACAACCCATTCCTTTCGACAAATTTTCAACCAACTCTCTAGGAATCCCTTTGGTTAACGGATCCGCTATGTTTTCTTAGACTTAATATAGTCAATTGAAATGATTCCATTCGAGAATAGTTGTCTTACGGTATCATGTCTTCGACGTATGTGTCTAGACTTACCGTTATACATGACGTTCTTGGCCCTTCCAATAGCTGCTTGGCTATCACAATGTATGCATACGGATGGTACCGGTCTTGGCCAATTAGGAACATCCTCAATAAAATTACGAAGCCATTCAGCTTCTTCACCGGCCTTATCTAAAGCAATAAATTCTGCTTCCATGGTTGACCTTGCAATGCAGGTTTGCTTGGACGATTTCCAAGACATAGCACCTCCACCAAGGGTAAACACATATCCACTTGTGGATTTAGTGTCGTTAGAGCCGGTGATCCAATTTGCATCACAATACCCTTCTATAACCGCAGGGTATTACTCGTAATACAAAGCATAATTCTGAGTATACTCAAGTATCCCAAAACTCTTACCATAGCTTTCCAATGATTCTCATTTGGATTACTAGTAAAGCGACTTAACAGACTTACTGCATAAGCAATATCAGGTCTGGTGCAGTTCATAACATACATAAGGCTTCCCAACATTTGAGCATATAGCTTTTGTGCTGTAGCTTTACCAGTGTTCTTTAATAAACTCAAATTAGAATCTACAGGTTCCTCACAGGAGTTATATTCAAACTCTTGAATTTCTCAAGAACCTTAGCTATATAGTGAGCCTGTGATAAGGCCAACCCTGTAGATGTTCTATGGATTTTAATACCTAGGATAACGTCTGCTATCCCCATATCTTTCATATCAAACTTACTTTTAAGTAATTGTTTAGTAGCATTAATCATTTGATTATTACTACCCATGATCAACATGTCGTCTACATAAAGACAGACAATGGCAAAACCTTTTTCAGTATTTCAAACATAGACACATTTGTCACATTCATTAATTCGAAATTCATTTGACAACATAACTTTGTCAAATTTCTCATGCCATTGTTTTGGAGCTTGCTTTAACCCGTAAAGGGATTTTAATAAGCGACAAACTTTCCGTTCTTGTCCTGGAACAACAAAACCTTCAGGTTGTTCTAAATATATCTCTTCTTCCAGGTCGCCGTTTAAGAAGGCAGTCTTAACATCCATTTGATGTATTTGTAATCCATTCAATGCAGCTACCGCGATCAACATCCTAATAGATGTGATCCTTGTAACCGGTGAATAAGTATCGAAAAATCAAGACCTTCACGTTGCCTGTAACCTTTTACCACAAGCCTTGCTTTATATTTATCAATAGTGCCATTCTCTTTCATTTTTCTTTTGAAAACCCCCTTGACTCAATAACCGTATTAACATGTATATCTGAAACATCAGATTTATAAACCAGAAACCTGCATAACCAATGAATACACAATCCACAGTTTTATGTCCGATTTTCAACCTTTTAGGTTTAGGAACCGCAACCTTAGCCAAACACCCCCACACTTCAAGATAATTCAAGGTAGGCTCCTACCTTTCCACATTTCATAGGGAATGTTCTTAATTTTCTTGTGGGGTACTTTACTGATTATATAATTTGTCATTAAATGACTTTGCCCCATAAACCAGACATCAACAACATCATTTTATTTAATGTCTGGTTCTTTATACGCAATCACATTAAATTGCAACACCATAAGGAGCAATCGTTTGATATATAGTACCAAACTCTAAACAAAATTCCTCAAAGAGGACATCATTCCTCTCAACAATCCCATTGGATTGTGGAGCATAAGAAGCCATCGTTTTGTGTAAAATTTCAAACTCTAAACAAATTTCTCAAAGGGTCATCGTAATCTCCCCCTTGATCGCTCCTTAATACCTTAAACTTTCAATTTAACATTATTCGACTATAACACATATATCAAATAATAAATTCCAATTTAACCCTTAAAATGATACATAATCGTCACATCATTTATGATATTTGAAATAAAACATATAATTTGGAATTAAATCAACTCAGATATTTTCAAGAAATTTATCATACTTTAATTCCAAAATGCAAATATTTTGCA